>NW_013952713.1:562577-570296 GCF_001266775.1 Austrofundulus limnaeus | reverse complement strand
AAAAATCGATACAGGACTTTAGAATATCGATACAGTATTGGGAAATGAAATATCGCGATATTTCAGTGTATTGATATTTTCTTACACCCCTAATGACCACGCCTGTCACTAAAAGTCTTTATGCTTGAAAGCAAGTGAGATTAAGTTTTTATCTATGTTCTGACACAATATGTTGGTGATTAGGTCAAGAGGGTCAGAGATGGAGCTTCCTTAGCCAAAAAAAGGTTACTTCTGGTTGTCAGGGTGTAAGAAAATTTAGTGTTCGTTAACTGAAATCATGACAAAACCACATAAATACTGAATGGATTAAACTGTGAAGAGAATGGAACCAAACAACACCAGTGACTGGAGTTAACGGAGGTTTAATGCTGATCAATCAGTCATGAAACCCACGCTGAATGAAAACCGGAAGTCCCGGCATCTAAATACGTGTTCTTCAGTGCCTGGTACGCCCTCTACTGGCCTATGGCTTAATCACAGAAACTCAGACAAAAAACCTGTACTTACGTTCGCTTAACAGTTTTTTATTTGGTGTAATGGTGTTTCGGGCATGTATCTAAACTATTTTAATCAAGACATAACAATAGTCAAACAATGGATTATAAAAGTCAATATTTAAAAAGGAAAACTATGAAAATGGTGTAGTGCTTTTAAAATCAGCATCTAACAGGACTAATAAATTTCTTCAAATTTCCCCTGTTCACATGACAATCATGTGAACAAGGGAACAGGTAATTGATGATGTCATATGACCACATTGTATGGTCTGGCAAGCAACATGGATGACTCATACCAAGTTTGGTGTATTTTAATCTTTGTGAAAGTTACAGCTTTCTGAAATTGTAAAGGACGAACAGAGGGATGGACCAACGGAGAGCATTTCAAAGTCCCCTGCCTCATTAAAAGGGGACAACAATAAGAATTGTACACCAGAAAAACACACATCAAGTTAATAGGAATAGGTGAAAAACAGGAACAGATTTAATAGTTATAGTTATATAGACTGGTGAATGTCAGTGTTCATAAACACCCTTTTGTTTCAGTCATTATTTCATGTGAGACTTACAAATTCTAGAATTTGTTAACCATTTTATAACCATTTGTTAACATTTTTAGACCTCTAAAAAAATACTAAAATAAAAGACAGCTTTTTAAAATTATGCTTTGTACCTCACTGGAACAAAACACAGAAACAGTAAATGACAGGAAAAAATAGCAAACTTTACAGAACATTATTTCTCTTACAGTAAAGCTATGCCATTTTATTTTGGTCTTTTTTCAGGATAACGAGGTAAAGCTTCTTAAAGTTGCTGAACTGAATATGTGCAAAATGTGGGCCTCAATTTTTAAATTCTGATAAGGCAGCAGGAGTGAAGTGATTATAAAAAACAATTAAAGGCTAAACTAAAATGTTCTCCGTTTTACCAAATAATTTTATTAGGCTACTGAATATTAAACTCAATGCCATTGACTTCACTCATAAAACATAAACCAGACAACCAACCAAAATTATGAAGGTAGTGGCCACTTTGGCAAGCTGCATAATGCTTAATAGGTTTTTTTGTTATTCAATGATTTTTTGAGGTAAATCCACCATTACATTAGTAATGAATTCTACATACAAGTGAGTCAAAATCAATTCTCAAATGCACTCAGAAATATCCTTCAAAATAATGTTATTTAATAGAACAATTTAATTTAGTTTTATTCAAAGGTATCTACCTACCACTTTATTTTTAAAAGTTTTCCACAAAACTAAACACAGAAAAGATTGAAGTGCACTTCATGAAACCTTGTATATTTCAGCATTTCAAAGTCTCCAACAGATAAAAACACAATTTTCAGTTAAATGGACATAAAAAAACAAAGATGCTGGGTTTGTTGCTCTGGATGCATAAAAAATATTATATTTTGATAATGGCTTAAATCAGTATGTTTTCATGTCTTACCAAAGATGTTAAACTGCAACTGACTTTGATTCAGTTTATAAGGAAACTTCATCTTGACTCGTTTAAAAGGCGCAGAAAACATTAATTTGAAAACTGACAAAGTTCCTTTACAATTCCAAGTGAAAGTTAAATTTCTAGATTTGTTAGTTGATTTTGGGGACATTTATTTGATGTTTAAATATAAATATTTATTGTAAGCTGATTTGTTTGTCATTGTTCAATATACCATGATGTACATTTTTTTTAAAGGATTGCACATTTATAAATTCAGTTAGTTTTACAGTTGTGTAAAATCTATGACCAAATAGAAATAGAACACTGGCTAGGGCTGGGCGGTATGACCTCAAATTCATATCACAGTATAAATTGAATCCCTTCACGTTAACGGTATATATCACGGTAGAAAACTGTCATAAAAAGTAAAGCTAATGTAATTTTTAGAGCTTTTATTTTTTTCAGAAAACTAATCTTAATCAAATCATTTTTGCTTTAATATCAACCTGCCATACCATGAGCTTCTGCCTGCTGAAATTATCAGCTGCTGCTCTGCTGCGTGCTCATCTTCATCGCTGCACGCTCATCTTCATCGCTCTGCGCTCATCTTCATCGCTCTGCGCTCATCTTCATCATCAGAACAGAAGCCGACTTTACATTAGCAAGACGGATTTATGACTGAATGAACGTCCACGTCTTTTTTTATCATCTTTGTGGGTAACAATACATAAAAACAAGATTTTTCTCCGACAACTTGGGTGTGAAAAAACGGTTGTTATTAAAGCTTCGCTTTGCGCGACGTGGAGGGAGGGAGGAAGGAAATGATCCCGACGTAACTTTTCTTCAGCGGGAGGGGGAATTTTGAGATTTATTCTCTTCACGCATTTTAAAACACTACAATTTCTTCATTATATTTCAAACTCCTCCTGCTCAGTTGTCTCTGCACTCGCAGCCCTGTTCACACAGGTGTGATGACATAATGACGATAGGACGGTAGAGGGTAAATTTCTACCGTAGGCCAACTTCATACCGTTTCTACCGTCTACCGCATATACCGCTCAGCCCAAACACTGACCTTTTTTTTTCTTTTTAGGAAATTTGGATAGCAATTTTTTATTATGAAACAGGATTAAACATGAAGTCTTTCCATACTTTTTAAAAACTTCCAGACTTCTACAGACCTAAAAAAGACTAAATTCTATAAATTGCTGAACCTTTAAAGACAGCGAATGAACCTTGAATTTACCAGAATCGCAGCTGGGATTTTCCAATAAGCTGATACACACACTGTGAAGCGTAGGATCTCACTGGGCTGTGACTGCTGGAGACTAGTTGGCAAATCTAGATTGTGAGAAAATAGGCACATTTTCAGCTGCAATGTCATTGAAATTTGAGTGCTTCCAACCAGCAAACCATGCAGCATTGTTTTGAGAAGCCAATTTTTGAAAATCACACTTTATTTTTGTATGCACAGCTTGAAAAACTGTATTCCTGGCTGTACATTTTGTTTTGTTCCCCAAATTCACCCACATCATACCCACCTTCATCTTGTTCTGTGGCAGCTACCTCCACATGTATGATTTAATCTGCTAAATTATACTTTTGAAACTGAGCAAGCAGATTCAAAACCAATTTATTAAATTTTATTATTTATCATTGGTGTGGCATTAGGACCACATTTAGGGCTGCTGCCTTGGCTGTTTTCTGTCATTGAAGAGCTCTTAAACTCTTTATTCAAGAAAATTTTATTAAAAAGAGTTTGAGATGGATTTAAAATCTCTGAAGTAACTCTGTGACTATTTTAAGAAAAAGGATGTTGCACAAATTTCTTGAAGATGTTAACAATACTCACATGAGGAAAATGAGAAACCCCACAATTGTTTAGACATTTTAGAAACTTTCTTATGAATACAAGTAGCAGTCATGGTACAGTGAAATACTAATCCAATCAATCAGTTTTGCATCTGATGCAAACATGAACAAAACACATAGCTGTTTCTATCTTTTAAAAAGGAGCTATTAAAACTTCTTAGAGATGAAAACAAAGCTTGGGTAATATTAGCGTCTCATTACAGCTAACGGTGCCAAACCAAAAACTAATGATTTCTATTAATTCTAATATTGTTGAAAACAAACACATTGCCATTCAACCCTTTCACATACATACAGCCTAATATAATTAGGTCTTCCTTTTCTTGAGAATCACTCTGTGATTCAAACATTTACAACTAATTAGCCATCAGCTTGGGGCAAGACTAGCAATGTCATAGACTTCAAATAAAAAAAGTTGTAGACGTGCATCTCAGGCCATTTCTGAACTGTATTGGGAAATGTTCTTTTTATTGACAGTAAACAAAATTTTAAATGCATATTGATGAACAGATTATTTTTAGTGGTTTAACAGCTTAAACCTATTCTGTTATTTCCAATAAACATAAAAATTTTCTGCATAGCACCCAGAACAAATGTCCCTCCTCATAGGTCACACTGAGTTTGAATAGGTCAAAATGCTTTCAGTCAACCTTTCAAGTACAACTGAAACTCAATCATAGACTGCTGTTTGTCCAAGCCTCCTCCTATTTAACGTCTTCTTAGGGTAAACAAAGCCTGCCACAATACCAAATCCAGACTGTTGTCTACCATTTCCAACTATGACATCTTTTGGTAATCCTCTTTCAGGTACCCTGGTGCAACAGCATTGAATGATCTCCCTATGCATATACAGGTAATTTTTAGAAAATTTGTTGTGAAAAATTAAACAATCTAAGAAAAATTGAAACTCTAAAGACTCTGTCATCTTTGTGATGAAGAGCTGAATTATTTTATCATGACCTAAATTAACAAGAGTCTAGTTCTTCTTTTTGTTTTATCATTTTAGGGTTTAGTCTGTGATGGACTTGCAACCTGTCCGGGGTGTACCCCACCCCTCGCACTGTGACTGCTGGATATAGTGACCCCATGAGCCTGAAAGGAAGAAACGGGTATAGATAATGTACGGATGAATGGATGGATATTTTAGTCTTATAATTGCTTATTTTGTCATTATATAATTGTCATAGTGATTTAATTTTTGTATTTTGGTATTTGTTGTATTTTATTTTGTCTATTGTATGTTAATATCCTGATTTTTGTCATTTGGGTCACAAGCTAAATAAAAATGGAACTTGCACACTTTATTTTTATATAGGTTTTTCTTTATCCTTTTGTTTCTCTCTTATTTGCTTGATTGCCTGTGTATAGTAAAATGTTTGAAAAAACAACAACAATGGAAATAAGTGTTTTCACTTTCTCATGTTATCCAAGTATTGTAGTGGGTGTACTATTTTGATGCATTCCTGTTGAAAAAAAAATGTGTCTATTTATCCTTCCCTCTCAGCTGAACCTACATCTGAACATCAAACAACCAGGGTTGATTTTGTTAAAAAATGTAACCTTTAATGTTTTTGTTTATCACACTTTGTTTTTAATCTTTATTACTCATCTTTTAATGCTGACTTATGTGACTAACATTTTGTTGCTGAACATTAGTCTCCAATATCATTTCTCATTTCCTGTTTTGTTAATTACTAGTAATTGCATGCTATTTGTTTTTAAAGTGAAGCATAAATTACCTTTGATTGACTGAAACTGAATGGTATCACAGAATCTAGAAAGTAAACAAAATGAACTTTAGCCTAAGTCAATTATTCATAATAACTACACTCTACTTCTAATGCTACTCACACATTCACACTATTTTTCATCAAGATAAAATCATCTAAACCAACAATATAAAGCTGTAATTTAGCTAAGTGTTCAGAGTGTGATTAAAACTAATGACCCACGGTGATTCGTTGACTTGTTAACTGCAAGATGAACTACTTAAAGTTCAAAAACTGGACATTTTTCATGTTGTTACCATCCAGTAGGCATGTGCTTCAGTTTCTTGGAGTACGCAAAACTTTAGGAGTCAATGATACTTTTTTTGTGGATGTTCCATCATCGACTTCAAGTGTTTTTCTCTATCAGCTGCAGAAACTGATTACACAGAACAGAGCGATAACTACTGCACTGTGCAAACAGTACAGTTTCTTAATTACTGATTATCATGTTTTATGACTAGCTGTTAAGAAGCTCCACTAGAGACAAAGCACATGTTCTTATGTTCAGGGGATTTTTATATTTACAAAGAGGAAAAAGGCAGCACCAAAGTGTCAACTAACTTTGTGACCATGAGGCCAAATTAGTGAAAATAAGAAAAAAAGCTAATTTTAGGAAATTGAGAGTAATGATGCCATAATAACAGAAGGCCAAGGAAATGAGGAAAGTTACATGATATGAAGCATATTACTGTGAGGAATGGAGAATATTGGGGAAAAATGTAAGTAAGAAAAAGATAAAGACAAATAAAAGTGTGAGTAAGAGAATATCCTGACCTCTGGAAGTCAAAGTTGGTCTCTCCAGTGTTCTCCTGGGGTCAGCGCTAACAGAGTATTAATTAGCCATTAACTCAGACACACATCAAGGTATGTACGACAGCTTTAAAAGCACACAGACTGCTATGTGTGTGGAAACATAAAGAACTGGGAGGAAACAGACTAGTAACACTGTGGACCACAAGGTTTGGGCTTTTTACCAACGTGCAAGGAAAGGGCATAAAAGTATATAATAAAGAAATGTAATTCAAAAAGTTATGTCAAGTAACAATAATGCAGATTTCAATGTATTGTTACCACAGGGTTTATGGTCAATAAACACCTTATATGTGTATTGCTAGCATGCATTCGTTTTACTGTGTGCAACCAAAAACTGAAATTATAGTTTGTGACAGATTAAACTAGAATGATGTTTAACAAGCTCCAGTAAACTCTACAGTCAGTATTTTTAGAAATTTTATTGACATTAAAATGTCTGAATTTACGATGCTCAGCAAAGTAAAGGCTGGTTTATACTTTTATACTTCTTGTCGCACGTCTTTTACCCCCCGCTGCTCCCCCAGGTGGTGGATAGGGGGATCTCTGCTGTGTAGGGGTGTGCCTGAATAAGCTGAAAGGTGAATAGGGTGCCGTGAACCAAAAACAGCCGGGCAGGTGGGGTTCGTTAGCCTTAGCAGGCAACCTGCCTAGGAGAAGGAAAACTCTGATATAAAACCCGGGTATTGTCAAAACTTGTTAGCCGTCTACCCCTGTTGGATGGCAAGTTGACAGAATTTTAAGATGAGCGGACAAGGGACCGGCCCCCAGTACCCGGCAAAAGGGGGTTCTAAAATCTCCGGGGACCCAGCCTGTGGCGCCTTGGGTGCGGGTGCCACAGGTGGTCTTACAACCATGCCTCTGGTCTGTCTGGTGGGGAACCAGGCTGGGCAGGCCAGTACAGTGACTGGAACAACTCTTACTCTGGCTTCGGAGCCTGATACTTATGTGTTGGGCTCTGGACAACCGGAGGACTAAGTGCCTGGGGACTCGGTGACGGCAAGGAATTCTGCCTTTGCTGATGCTGGGTCTACCAGGAGTACTCAGCACGAGGGTAGCCCCTTGATTGCACCTCTTCTGGGAGCGGTCGGGGCCGCACAAGTGCTTGAGTGTTTAAGTGATGAGGACACCGACATGCTATTGGGGTCCTCTGGTGGAGGAAAGGTCAAGGGGGAGATGAACTCTCAGGAGATCTAGAGGGTCTCTCCCTTCAAGACCTTAAGAAAAAAAGGAAGAAGAAGAGGAAGAAGAAGAAGAAATCTTCTTCCTGTTTGGTGGCTGGGAATGATGGAATTCATTCAGAGCAACTTGCATCACTGTAAAGA
>NW_013952713.1:559643-560777 GCF_001266775.1 Austrofundulus limnaeus | reverse complement strand
TGTCAATATGGACCAAAATCTCTGAGGAATGCTTCCAGCACCTTGTTGAATCTATGCCACGAAGAATTGAGGCAGTTCTGAAGGCAAAAGGGGGTCTAACCCATTACTAGCGTGGTGTACCTAATAAAGTGGCCGGTGAGTGTATATGTGACCGGGAGGTGTCCCCAGAGGAAACCATGTCAGACCATCGACATATTCAGTTTAAGCTGAAGATGGGGAAACCACACCCAGTCACTTACAGAAACCCCCCCAAAAAAACACTGACTGGAATCTGTTTACCAGCAGTTTAAYCCAGTTGATGGGTGGAAGAATTGCCAGGATTAAAACTGTGCAAGACATTGAAACAGAGGTCACAAGCATGACTGATGCTGTGCAAACTGCTTATAAGTCTGCCTGTCCGGAGAAAATCTGGAGGCCTTCAAAGCAGCCGACTTGGTGGACTTCAGATTTGTCTGGCCTCCRTAAGGCAGCAAGATGTAAATGGCAAAGATACAGATCCCAACCAAGCAAAACCAGGTGTGAACAGTATGTAAAGTCCCGCAATCACTATAAAAGTGTTCTAAGGGAGTGTAAGAGGCTTTCCTGGAGGAAGTTCTGCAAAGAAGTTAAAGGGCCAAGTGCCTCTTCTAAGCTGTACAAGCTTCTAAGAAAAGATCCAGTCAATCAACTATCCTTCATTATTCCACCAGAAGGATTGCCAGTCACACAAGAAAGTATGCTCCAGCATCTTCTCCAGGTACATTTTCCTGGGGCAGAAGAGACTGCACAGCCTGTCACAGTCACCGATCTAAATCCAAYAGAGGACGACTGGAACAGAGCTGCATCATCACGAAAGTCAAAGTAAAATGGGCAATTAATATGTTTGATCCATTTAAAGCTTGTGGACCAGATGGTATTTTCCCAGCGCTTCTTCAAAGAGGACTGGATGTACTTCTGGACACAATCACTAGAGTATATGTTGCTTGTTTAGCAAACGGTTATGTACCAGTTGGGTGGAGGACAGCAAAAGTTGTCTTTCTGCCCAAACCTGGCAAAGCAACATATAAAGAAGCAAAATCTTTCCGCCCCATCAGCTTAACATCTTTCTTGCTGAAGGGAATGGAGAGGTTGATAGATAGACACATAAGAGATGGC
>NW_013952713.1:557645-558562 GCF_001266775.1 Austrofundulus limnaeus | reverse complement strand
TTGATAGATAGACACATAAGAGATGGCAGTTTAATGCTATCACCTTTAAGTCCTAAACAACATGCATACCAGGCAGGTCTTTCTACAGAAACAGCCTTACATGATGTTATTTTGAGAATAGAACGCAGCCTGGCACGTGGACAATATGCACTAGGCTGCTTTTTGGACATACAGGGGCATTTGACAATGTTCCTGTAGAAGCTATTGAGAGAGAACTTGCCAACAATGGTGTGGATGAGACAACCACAAAGTGGCTCGTTTTCATGCTTCAGACAAGGAAAGCATCTTCAACTCTGGGGGACTGCTCGATAACCGTTAACCTCAGAAGAGGCTGTCCACAGGGAGTAGTAATCTTGCCCCTGTGTTGGCTCCTGGTTGTTGACAGCCTACTAAGTGAGTTGAATAGATCTAGACTTCACACACAAGGATATGCAGATGACTTGGTCATACTTATAGAAGGCGTCTGTCTGGGTACTATATGTAACCTAATGCAGAGGGGACTAAACATTGTATCCAGATGGTGCCRGGAGCAGGAACTATCTGTCAATCCAAACAAGACAGAATTGGTTCTTTTTACTCAAAAGAAGTCAAGGAAGGGGTACTCAGCTCCAAAATTGGAGGGGGTAATACTCTCCTTGTCAGAATCAGTTAAGTTCTTAGGTGTCTATCTGGACAGGAAGCTTAATTGGAAAAGACACATAAATGAAAAGTGTAAGAAGGCAGTAATGTGCCTACATCAGTGTCGTAGAATTGCCGGTAGTCGTTGGGGTGCTACCCCAAAGGTTATCAGATGGATCTATACGACTATAGTCCGCCCCATGCTATGCTATGCAGCTTTAATGTGGTGGGTTCGGGTTCAGGTTGGGGTGGCAAGAGTGATGCTCACCCATGTGCAACGTGTGGCCTGCCTGAGCATC
>NW_013952713.1:553551-556629 GCF_001266775.1 Austrofundulus limnaeus | reverse complement strand
GGCCAATGCTTGGCTCTGAGTAGTAGTAAGGGAAAGAATTCTTGGAGACCCCTTTATGGATCCCGAGAAGCTTTGAACATTGAGGGTTTCTAAACTGGTGTCCTTCATCCGAGGGACAAAAAGGTTTGATTAAAGCCCAGAATCTTTTGGGGAGAGCAATGGGCCCACTTATGAGGCCCCCGTTCACCTGGGTTGTACCCATCCCCAATAACCATTACCTCCCACTGAGTGAAAAAAGTTGCACAACTTCCGTCTGCACTCCTGCTGCTATCCCCCGGTCACAGCTGTCCAATACATTGCCCCCAGTCAGCACTCCGAGACGCTGAGGTTGCGGCTCGGCGTGTGTGATTGGTTTAAAGTTTGTGGGCGTTTTTGTTTGGTGTATCACTCTGCTACCCGGTACTTTCTTCCAGAGGCCGGGTTTTGTTTGTAAACATGGATAGTTTCGAAGAGAAACTCGCCGAGGCGGTCCAGAGGTACAAACATCTGTATGACTTCTCTACTGCGGAGTACAAGTAATGCCAAATGGCAAAAAAATTCATGGAGGGAGATTGCAGAAATGTTGCAAACAGAGGAGGCTGTCTGCCGCAAACGGTGGCAGACTCTCTGTGACCGGTTTGCAAAGACCAAACTTGAATGCAGGTCCGGAGCGGGGATCCTGGCGGGACCAATCCATTTCCTCGTTATTTCTTTTTTGCCCCCATTTTTTTTTGCTGGACATGTACATTAAACACTGTTTAATGTACGTGTCCAGCACATATATACTAATAAACCACATTTATTTATTTATTCATTTATTTATTTATTTATTTAAAGTGCTTCAGTTTCCTCTCATAGTCCCACAAGTCCTAACTTTAGTAAGGATGCTAAATTGGCTGCAAGTAAGTGTTTTTATTGTTGCCATTTTCTCTGTGGCAGTCCAGTAATATTCTGACAATCCTTCCAGGCTTTCCCAAAGTAAAACAAAACAGCTTTCTGCCCAAAATTAACCCAGCACAACAGGACTGTTATTCTTGGTCAACAGATGGCTAAATGGATAGCTTAACATCAATTAACTTATTTGTTCTAGCTAAATCAAAAGTGCTTCTCACTTTACAAATGTATGACCTGAAGTGATGCTAAGACAGATCCTAATGTTTACTTCTCACAACGACAGATCAAATTTACAGCAAATCAGAAAGCTTAGTGATTTGAATGGGTTGTTATATAGGCCATCTAACAACATGCAAATCAATGTACACAGACAAAAGCAATTAATTAAAGTAATGGCCAATGCAATCTACAAAGAGCACCTTAAATTAGCAAGGAGTTTTAAGCAAGGAGAACTGATAAGGATGCAAGTCTTGTTTTTGCCTGACATCCTAGATGCAGCTCATTACTTGTTGGCTGACCAAATTAATAGGCTGTAACAAGTGTGACTGGCTGTGCTAACTTGACACACAGCAGGTATCACAATGTCTGTCTAAAACACAAAGTTTCAATCAGACAAGTGCTAAATCTAGGCCTCTACTAATTTCCATCCATCCATTTTCTACCGCTTATCCATGTTTGGTTCACAGAGGAAACAGGTCTATGAGGGAAAGTCAGACATCTGTCTTCCTAGGGACAGTCTTAAACCCCTCATGGGGGATTCCAAGGCAATCCCTGGCCAGAGGGAATACATAATCCCTCCAGTGAGGCTGGGTCTTCCCAAGGATTGCCTTAGTTGAATGTGTCAAAGGTTATTATTTTCAGCTTTTCTTAACTTCTTCAGTTTTAATACTACTAATAATGTGGTTCTTTTTGAGATGTAATCTGATGTAGTCCTTGGGCCAGGAGCAGAAATTTTACCAATTAGGTATCATGAAAGAGAACTATTTGGGACAATGGTTTTTGATTAGCTTGATGTCTGTAGCGATGAAAATATATGATGTTCGTCTGCAGTGAGTAGCTTTGTAAAAAAATTAGGATGTTTAAGATTACCTCTCAAACAAAAGTTAAAGATTCATTTTGGCAACACCTAATTCAAACAACATACATATAGAACGTACAGTACATGACACCTTTAAAATTGTACTTTTGCATTTTTTTACTACATTCTATCACTACCACTGTACATTTTTACCTTGTTTTATTTCACTGTAAGCACATGGATTGGCTAATGCCGATTTTTGAATCATCACTATACTACATATGTCAGTAGGACATTTTCTTACTTTGGCAACAAAAATGTGTTTCAGCAAAATAATATTACATAAGACTTTACTGCTTCATGTTTTTGTTACATTGGTGGTCACAAAAAGAAAAGCTGCCTGTTAGAAAACATTGAGGAAAAAGCAAGCAAACTCTGTAGAGGGTATACATTTCTGTATTTACAACCACACTTAACGTAGAACAATACAGGACACTTCAGTAACTATCCCTTCCACTGTTACAATACCAATTAGTCATCTGTCCTATATAGTTCAGTTAGACACATTTTGTTTGGAGAAGAGTGTAAAGCAGTGGGGAGAGGAGTCAAAGCACCACACAGTTTTAAATTGTGGTCTTTTACAAGAAAGAAACAGTTAGAAGGTTGGGTTCAGAGTGAGTCACAGCCACTGGTGACAAGGTTCAGACATCTAATTAGGACACTTCCCAAAAACTTTTCTGTGGAATTGTTAACAGTATGTCCAATTTGGAGGAAATCACACTCTGAATACATTACATTAAAAAAATCTGAGTGAAACGTAGATGAGATGATGCAAAGCCTAGGCAGAGACAGTGCTCGTCTAAGTTCAATGTCATTGCATTTTGAACCAAAATTTTCACTGAAAGAAAAAAAAGATCAATGGGAGAAACATGCTACAGTGGGGAAAATAAGTATTTAGTCAGTCACCAATTGTGCAAGTTCTCCCACTTAAAAAGATGAGAGAGGCCTGTAATTGACATCATAGGTAGACCTCAACTATGAGAGACAAAATGTGAAAAAAAATTTGAGAAAATCATTTTGTCTGACTTTTAAAGAATTTTTTTGCAAATAATGGTGGAAAATACTGTAAGTATTTGGTCAATAACAAAATTTCATCTCAATACTTTGTTGTATATCCTTTGTTGGCA
>NW_013952713.1:539714-550804 GCF_001266775.1 Austrofundulus limnaeus | reverse complement strand
GGGCACTGATTGGTGGGCCTGATGGATAGAGCTTCATCAGAGCTAAACAACAAAAGAAATCTGAATCTCCTATGTTTAATAGTTTTTGAGCTATATTACCATATGTCAAGACACCCCTTTTTCAGATAAATTGGGGGTCCGGGTTGGGGGGGGACACTGATTGGTGGGCCTGATGGATAGCCTTTCATCAGAGCTAAACAACCAAATAAATCTGAAGTTCCTAAGTTTAATAGCTTTTGAGAAATAACCATATGTCCATATACCAGTTTTTCAGATTAATTGGGGGTCTGGGGGTTGGGGGGCACTGATTTGTGGGCCTGATGGATAGAGCTTCATCAGAGCTAAACAACCAAAACAATCTGAAGCTCCTATGTTTAATAGTTTTTGAGCAATAACCATATGTCCATATACCGGTTTTTCAGATTAATTGGGGGTCTGGGGGGTGGGGGCCACTGATTGGTGGGCCTGATGCATAGAGCTTCATCAGAGCTTTACAACAAAAGAAATCTGAAGCCCCTATGTTGAACAATTTCTAAGTTGTATGCGTTTTTGCATGTCCTGACACTCCGTCTTTGAAAGGAGCCTCGTCCTCATTGGGTGTATCGTAAAACCGTTGGCTGGTGCAGTGTAGGTCGGACTCAGCTACAGTCCTGCCAAATTTCATGTTAATTGGTCCAGGCATTTTTGTGCTACGGTTGATCAAAAATCACTGAAAAAAATTGTTCAAAAACAGTATGACTCCCACTTACGCTTCGCGTGCGGGGGTCATAATTATCACTGTTTAGAAGTGCATTGTTGCAGAGCAATCAGACTGTGAGGCAACAGGATACAGACTCAGAAAAAAAAACTAATAAGAAAGGATGGTTGTTTGTTTGGCTTGTGAGAGTGGGACATGTTTTTTGTCATTTTGTGAAGTTTGCATGTTCTCTCTGTGCAGGCATGGGTTTTCTCCAGGTACTCCGGCTTCCTTCCACAGACCAAAAACATTACTGTTAGGTTAATTGATAACTCTAAATTGTCCCTAGGCTCGAGTTCGAGAGGAAATACGCTGACAGTGAAAGACTGCTCTGTTTATCAAACACCACAAACACTACAGAAGTTTTCCATTACCGTCTCTTCCGTAAACCTGCTCCTGTTTTCAGGAGACAGGGTGAGGATAGACGTGGGGTATCATATTGTTTTATTTTCTGCTTTGCTGCTGGTGCTTGGTAATTTGTTTGTTTGTTTGGGAATTTCTTTAACTCACTGGATTATCTTCCTTTGCACGGTTCTACACCTAATCCTAAATCACCCTTGATATAGTTTCTTCTTTTTGGGACTGTACTTAAAAATCTTTTTATTTTTCAACACTTCTTGGTTTTATTTGTGTTTTTTGGGATCTTGTAGCCCTTGCTAACGTTTGCTTAGCATCATGGCTACTTCTTCTCTGAGGTCGGCTTTCCTCACTTGCTCCGTCTGTGAGATGTTTAGTCACCCCCCTGCCTCCTTTGTTGATGGCAACATTTGTATTAAATGTGGACTAATGGCAGCTTTAGAGGCAAGGCTGTCTTTATTAGAAGCGCGGCTTCACACTGTTGAGAAGCCAACAGCTAGCCAGGCTAGCACTGAGCCGCTGAGAGTAGCCTCTCCAGTAAGCGGTCCCTCGGCGGATTCCGTCGGGCCACCGCCCCAAGCTAGCTGGGTGACGGCTCAGAAAAAGCACAGTGCCTAAACCTCCCAACCGTCAACCCATTCATGTTTCAAATCGCTTCTCCCCACTCAGCGACACTCCGGTCGAGAAACAGACCCTGGTTATTGGCAGCTCCATATTCCGTAACGTGGATCTAGGGATTCCAACGGCCATAATTAAATGTATTCCAGGAGCCAGAGCAGGCGACATAGAATCTATTTGAAGCTACTAGCTAATGCTAACACTAGGCACAGTAAGGTCGTGATTCTCATCGGTGGAAATGACACTCGGTTACGTCAATCGGAGGTTACTAAAATTAACGTTGCTTCGGTCTGTAACTTTGCAAAGACCATGTTGGACTCTGTAGTTTTTTCTGGCCCTCTTCCCAACCTGACTAGTGATGATATGTTTAGTTGCATGTCTTCATTTAACCGCTGGGCATCCAAGTGGTGTTCTGAAAACAACGTCGGCTACATGGATAACCGGAGTTCTTTCTGGGGGAAACCTGGTCTGATGTGGAGAGGTGGCATCCATTCCACCCTGACTGGAGCCGCTCTCCTTTCTAAGAATTTAGCTGACTTTGCTGACCACAGAACCTATTGACAATCCAGGGTCCAGACAAGGAAGTAGAGTTGTAGTCTTACACACAGCTCTGCTGCTTCTCCTTTATTACCTACCCAAACCCCCATTAACATTGTGTCAGCCCCACTGACCAAATTAAATATAAAAACTCTAGAATAATAAATCATAAAAATCTTATAAAAATAAACACATTTACTTTACCAGAACAAAACAATAAAACTATTAGGTGTGGTTTATTAAATATTATATCTCTTTCTTCTAAGTCTCTCTTGGTTAATGATCTGAAAACTGATCATCATATTGATTTATTCTGTCTTACTGAAACCTGGTTACAACAGGAGGATTTTGTTAGTATAAATGAATCCACTCCAGCTAATTATTTAAATTGTCATGTTCCTAGAACATCAGGTCATGGTGGAGGAGTAGCTGCAGTTTATAAGTCAGAACTATTAATAAATGCTAAATCTAATATTAGTCATAATTCATTTGAGTCTTTGTCCCTCAGTCTTTCTCATCCAAAATGGAAATCAGAAAAACCACTTCTACTAGCTGTTATTTATCGTCCACCAGGCTCTTATTCTCAGTTTTTAGAGTTCTCAGATTTTCTGATTTATTATTAAATACTGATAAAATTATAATAATGGGAGATTTTAATATTAATGTTGATAGTGAAAGTGATAGCTTGAATATAGCTTTTAGTAATTTAATTGAGTCAATTGGTTTTACTCAAAATGTCCAGACCTACTCACTCCCTTCATCACACTCTTGATCTGGTTCTGACATACGGTATAGAGAGTAAGAACTTAATATGTCCTCACAATCCTGTTCCCTCTGACCATTTTTTAATAACCGTTGAGTTTGCATTAGTTAACTTTATAGCTACTGAGAGTAAATTTCATTATAGTAGATGTTTATCAGAAAATGCTGTAGCTAAATTTAAAGAATCTYTTCCACCTTTATTTTCCTCTGTCTTACAGAATAATGTAACAGAGAACAGTAACTTAGATGGTCTTGTTGATAATATTACAACTTTAATGCAAACCTCACGATGAAATTGCTCCACTAAAAATGAAAGTTATCGTTCGGAAGAAGCTGACTCCTTGGTAAAATTCAGAGTTAGGTTCTTTAAAACATGCATTTAGAAAACTAGAGAGAAAATGGCGCTCCACTAACAGAAGAATCTTATGTAACCTGGCGAGACAGCCTGCTAACATATAAGAAAGCCCTTCGTAAAGCTAGAACTGTCTATTATTCATCCTTAATAGAAGAGAATAAAAACAATCTTAGGTTTCTGTTCAGTACTGTAGCTAGACTAATGAAAAATCATATCTTTGTTGAGCCATGTATCCCTATAACTCTAAGTAGTCATGAGTGGTCATGAGATTCTTTATGGACAAAATAATTTTATTAAGGAATACAATTCATGCCAAACTTCCTGCTACTGTCTCTGATTCTCTGTCAGATGAGGCAGCTTTAGTGTCACTAGAACCTGATTTATGTCTGGACAGTTTTTGTCCTGTTGAGCTCTCTGAATTATCTAAAATAATAGCTTCATCCAAACCATCGACATGTCTGCTAGATCCCATCCCAACCAGACTGTTCAAAGAAGCATTTCCCTTAATTGATATCCATATTTTAGATGTACTTCATTTATCTCTAATGAATGGTTATGGGACGCAGAGCTTTAAGGTTGCTGTAATTAAACCTTTACTTAAGAACCTATCTTGATTCAGGAGTTCTGGCCAATATCTAATCTCCCATTCATCTAAAAAAAATCTTAAGAAAATAGTTGCAAATCAACTATGGAACATCTGGATAGAAATAATCTATGTGAGGAGTTTCAGGGTTTAGAGCTCATCATAGCACAGAAACAGCACTGGTGAAAGTTACTAATAATATTCTCATTGTCTCAGACAGTGGACTTGTGTCCATGCTTGTCCTGTTAGATTTCAGTGCTGCATTTGATACAACTGATCAAAATATTTTATTATGTAGACTTGAACTTTATATTGTGATTACAAGAACAGCTCTAAAATGGTTTGTCTTATTTAACTGATAGATTTCAGTTTGTTAATGTTAATAATGAATCTTCTTCTTACACCAGAGTTAGTCATGGAGTTCCTCAGGGTTCAGTGCTTGGACCAATCCTCTTTACTTTATGTACACTTCCATTAGGTAAAGCTAATAAACAGCATAGCATAAATTTCCATTGTTATGTTGATGATACTCAGTTATATTTATCCACGAAACCTGATGAATCCAACCAGTTACTTAAATTACAAGCACGTTGTAAAAACATGGATGACTCTTAACTTTCTGCTTCTAAACTCAGACAAGACAGAGGTTATGGTTTTTGGACCTGAACATCTTAGGGATCAACTTTGCAGCCTTTCACCTCCTCTGGATAGCATTAATCTGGCTTCCAGTTCTAATGCAAAGAAACTTCGTGTTATTTTTGATCAAAATATATCTTTTAACCCCCACATTAAAAATGTTACCAGGACCGCCTTCTTCCACCTGCGTAATATCACTAAAATTAGAAACATTTTGTCCAAAAATGATGCAGAAAAACTGATTCATGTATTTATCATGTTCCGACTGGATTACTGTAATTCTTTATTATCCAGGCATCCAAAAAACTCTTTAAGAAGTCTTCAGTTAATCCAAAATGCTGCTGCTAGAGTTTTAATGAGTTGGAAGGAGAGATCATATTTCTCCAGTTTTAGCTTCTCTCCACTGGCTCCCTGTCAAATTTAGAATAAAATTTAAAATATTATTACTCCTAACATACAAAGCTCTTAACAACCAAGCTCCATCATATATTAAACATCTTATTGTTCCATTCTTTCCTAACAGAGCACTCAGACTGCAGGTTTACTTGTGGTTCCTCAAACTTCTAAAAGTAGAATGGGAAGCAGAGCTTTCAGTTCTCAAGCTCCTCTCTTGTGGAACCAACATCCAATTTCTGTCTGTGAGGCTGACACTCTGTCTACTTTTAAGATTAGACTGTGTCTTATACTTCTTATAAAAAATTTATAAAAGTAATTTATTTAGCAAGGATCACTTTTATTTTGCATAAACATTCCTCTAGTGCAAAAATGAATGGACACACAAGAAGTGAATCTCAGTCAATGAATGTTGATTTGATCCATAAATATTGCGATCATTTATTTTACAAATCATAAAGAATCACTAAGTACACTTAATTGTGGCAATCAGTTTCCTATAAAATTTTAGAACTGACAATAACAAGCTTCTAGCTTCTTAAATTGTAAATAAACACTTAAATAGAAACACAAACATCAAGCTTTGATGTTGAATACCAGACATTTGAGGCAATAATCTTAGGGTTGGGAAGGGAAACTTTAAGAGAAAGGAGGAAAATAAGGTGTTAGCTTTCTTACACTTAAATAATGTGGGTTTTAACCAGAAGGGCGAAGAATTTTGTGCTGGCTTTAGTCAGACAGCAAGTTCATAACACAGCCAGCTTCTTTACCTTGAGATGATGTTCTGTCACCTGCCAGGTCTGTCGGGGCTTCTGCTGAGAGAATCCGCTTAGGACAGTCCAGTAGAGTGACCCTCAGGCGTGTTTTCCAGACTCGCTTGGCGTCTACATCAAGCCGTAGAAAAAGGCAAAGCCTCTTCTGGAACCCAGGCTTCAGAACAAAACTTCCGTCTGGAGAGTTTTCTGAAGTTGGATAAACCAGGTGTTGGTCATCCACACTGTGAGGTTTTCCCCATTGGTGTGAAGGGGCCAAAACCTGACAGTTTTCAGCTTGACTCTGAAAGTCTAGCTGTCAGAGTGACCGACGGCGGTCCGTCACTTACTGCCGTCCGGGGGTGGGGGAACTGTTACTAAGAAGCTTAGAGAATCTAAGTTCTGCCCTCCGGAAGTAAGATTAGTAAAAGAATTATCAAGGAAAATGTTAGTTTCAGAACTTGCCGTCGCCTCCTGAAAATAAAACAAACATACTGCTGTGTGGTTCAGAACAAAACATTTCATGATCTATATTAATTATCATCTGATGAGGAGTCTTCAAAACATAACTGAAAGAAGAATGAATTGTTTCAAGTTCAAAATGTTTGCAAATATGATTCAGACAAGTAAAACATTGATATTTCATCAACTTTAAACCATAAAGATTACTTTAGTTAAATAAGATTTTTTTCTACAGAAAAACCATACGTAGCTGAAATCATACTGAGGGAGAAAAGAGATCTGTCCTCGTTTCTCCTGTAACTTTGATAAACATTCTTTGATTATCAAAATGTGTAATACTTTCAGTTAAGAGAACAATAAATCAAATAAGACAAAGATTCTTCTGTTTATTATCTGATTTAGAAGGAAGAGAATGTCTCTCTGAAAAGTTAAGGCGACCTGAGGTGGCCTAGATTCAGTTCTAAGTGGAACAAAGTTTTTGTTCCTTCGAAGGCCCATCAGAAGACTAAGAGTCCAAGACAGCTTCCTTGATAATTTCACTCGAGGTGAGCCCTACAACTGAAAACTTTCCTTTTTTGATAAATCCTATAGTTAGACTTGTTTCCTGAATTATTCTTCATTTCTGCTGCTATAGACTTAGACTGCTGGAGCACAAACTGAGCACATTTCCTCACTCTGCTGTTGTCTTTAGTCTCTCTTCTCTACATGTTTATTGTAATTAGTTCTATCAACAACATGTTTTTTTTCTTTGTCTCTTCCAGAAAAAGGTGCACCTGGACCAGTTCTTCTGTGTTTACCTGTGTCTCTTTACTGTCCCTCAACCAGCCGGTCGGTCAGCTAAAGATGAACAGAATGAGAGCAGCATGTATGCAAAGTTGAATGGACTGTCTCTAAATTACATGGATTTTCCTGTGTTTTGCAGGTATACAGAAGTATAGAGAAAATCTCAAATTAAAAAAAACAATTAAAATTTATTTTACATCTCAGAGCTGGCCTGGAAGGAAATGCTAAGTTTGAGTGATACTTTGTACAGAAGTGTCAGCATTAATGTGTATAACAAATGAATAAGAAGTCCCATTTCAAATGTATTAATCACTGACCTGCACAAGAAACCAGGATATAAGCACAGAGACCCAGGGATTGCCACTGTGGGATGTTCTCTTAGCTAGAGACAGTACCGTACCTGAAGGAATGAAAAATGATTGTTAAGAAAAAAACATAAAAAACTGTCAGTACTTTTAACAATTCTGTAAACTCAACAGAAATGTTTCAAATTAAACAAAGACTGAAATCTGTCTTTCATTTTTGTTACTTCCTCATTTAAACGTTGCATCCATGAAGAAATTTCTCATTAATGGTCAGGGTTCATGCTAAATATATAAATGTAACTAATGGAATTCTTGTAAAATTATGATGAGTAATTCAGGCTCTTGGGACATGGAATGTGACCTCTCTGGCGGGGATGGAGTCTGACCTTGTGTGCAAACTTAAGAGGTACAACTAGATATATTTCGTCTCACCTCGACACACGGCATGGGCTCAGGAACTGATCTTGAGAGTGGATGGACCTTATTCCACTCTAGAATTGCTCGTAGTGTGAGAGGCACCAAGCAGGTGTGGGTCTACTTTTGGCGCCTGACTTGGTGCCTGTGTGTTGTAATTTTCACCAGTATGGATGGAATGGAATGGAATTCAACATTGGTCATCTGTGTATGTTCCCACACAATGACAAAATTTGGCACTGCATTTGACCCATCACACGTGAGAAACACCCAAGTGGAGCAGCGGGCAGCTATGTAAGTGCTCGGGGAGCAGTTAGGGTTGGGTGTCTTGTTCAAGGACACCACAACATGTGGGCTTGGTGGGGAGTCGAACCTGTGACTTTCGGGTCCCAGGCCAGCTGCTCTACCACTACACCATAGCTGCCCCATAGTAGATGAGAGGGTAGCTTCTCTGCACCTTCAGGTGGGAGGACAGGCTCTGACAGTTGTTTGTGACTACGAATGAAGATTATCCTGCCTTCTTGGAGCCCTTAGCAGGGTTTCTGGAAGGTGGTCTAACTGGAGACTCCTTTATTCTGCTGGGGGACTTCAATGCTTATGTGGGTAATGACAGTGGGATCTGGAGGGGCATGATTGGGTGGAACAAATGCTCAATAAATACTTATTTATTGTGAAAAAAGGTAAAAGAATTTCACTTTAATTTTAAACTCAAAGTATGATTTTATATTGTTTAAATTAAAGATTGTAATAAATATCAATTAGAAAAGCTGCTAATAGTAATTTAAATTGTGTTTTAACCTAAAATTAGTTTGAATGTAATTCTGAAACACTAATGCTTTAATGTCACTCCTTGCTGACGTAAACACATACTGACTGGCTTTGATGTACATTGCCCTATATTGACTGAAAGGATGTGGACACCAGTTGTGGCAGGGGGGAGTAGTGTAGAAATTCAGGTCTCTGTGTCGTGGTGCAGCTGCAAAGGATGCTGGGTACAGATGCATTGCCCTCACACACACACTAAAAAAAAGAAAAACAACTAAGGGTGCATGTTATCTCTTAAGAGTGCATGGTGTAGTGGATAAGTTCATGCGTATGAATCAGAGGACCTATACACTTGGACAAAAGTGTTGGTACCCCTCGTATAATGAAATAAAACCCCACAATGGTCACAGAAATAACTAGGATCTGACAAAAGTAATAGTGAATAAAAAAATATGAAAATTAACAAATGAAAGTCAGACATTGCTTTTCAGCCATACTCCAACAGAAACTTTTTTAAAATAAAACTCAGGACAGAAATGACAATTCCCTTACCTTGTATTTTTTTGCACAACCTTTTGAAGCAATCACTGCAATCAAACAATTTCTGTAACAGTCAATGAGACACCTGCAGCTCTCAGCAGGGGCCTCATGTACAAAGACTTGCGTGGATTTCTTACTGAAACGTGGCGTTCGGTCAAATCCAGAAAACGGCGTATGCACAAAAAATCCAGATGTATCAAACTGTGCGTACGCCAGAATCCACGCGCATTGCTTTTGTACATCACAATTAACGTGGAACTGAGCGCAGGTAAGATACCACCCCTGACACGCCTTCATTAACATATGTTAAACAGATGCTAATTACTTCCTGCATGTGTGAAGGACACGTTTGAGTGATCCCTGTGCGATCAGAAATGATTTCTAAAGTCATAAAAATAATGAATTAAATATAATGTGAGTGATAAAAAATCCTAAGTAAAAATAGGAATAAAATATGTTTATCATGCAAAGAACGAGCGATTGTTTATCGGTGTGTGTGTGCAGTGTGCACGCTGCTGTGCTGCGCAACTGATCCATCCATTCTGAGTCTAAAAATATTAACTTTGCGCACAAGTTTATTACCATAGTTACTGTAAACACAGAGGAACTTAAATGTTTGGTAGAACATAGATCTTAGTTTATTTCATAACTGATATTAAGAAACGAGTCTCTGCGTCGCAGTAGAGTTCACATGATATGACGTGATGTTGGAGAGTCCCCACAAACGCTGCGCGTCCTTTATTTAACTGCGTCTATGTAGATGTAATAATTGTTAATCACGTGTGTCTGGTGTGAACAATAATCATTTTCACATCATGAACAGTTTCTCAGAATCACCTYWWAGTGTCDCCAATGGAACCAGAACCACAGAAACGTGCGTACGCCAGCCCTGGAGTTGGCGTGGGGCTGCGCAGATTTCCGCGTTCAGTTGAGTTTTGATACATCCAGAGTGTTGCGTGTAAAATGAAGTACGCAAGGTTTTTGTGTGTACGCACCGTTGATACATGAGGCCCCTGGTCTTTTGGTCAACTCCTCATGAGCAAGCTGCTCCAGTTGTCTCAGGTTTGAAGGGTACCTTTTCCAGACAGCATGTTTTAGCTCCATCCAAAGATGTTCAACAGGATTTAGGTCAGGGCTCATAGAAGACCGCTTCAGAATAGACCAATGTTTTCCTCTTAGCCCTTCTTGGGTGGTTTTAGCTGTATGTTTTGAGTCATTATCCTGTTGCAAAACCCATGACCTGCGACTAAGACCAAGCTTTCTGACACTGGGCAGCACATTTCTCTCTAGAACGCCTTGGTAGTCTTGAGATTTTATTGTACCCTGCACAGACTCAAAACACCCTGTGACTGATGCAGCAAAGCAGCCCCAGAACATAACAGAGCCTCCTCCTTGTTTCATATAGGGACAGTGTTCTTATCTCGATATGCTTTACTTTTCCCAATGTGAACGTAGAGCTGATGTGCCTTGCCCGAAAGTTCTATATTTGTCTCATCTGTCCAGAGGACATTCTCCCAGAAGCTTTGTGGCTTGTCAACATGTAGTTTGGCAAATTCCAGCCCATGGAATCTATGATTTGATGTCCTCCTTGGTTGTCTCCCATTAAGTCCACTTTGGCTCAAACAATGACTAATGGTGCAATCTGACACTGATGTTTCTTGAGCTTGAAGTTCACCTTTAATCTCTCTAGAAGTTTTTTTCTGGGCTCTTTTGTTGCCATTCATATTAGCCATCTTTTTGATTTGTCATCACTTTTTTTCCTGCGGCCATATCCAGGGAGGTTGGCTATAGTATCATGCATCTTAAATTTATGAATAAGTGCAACTGTAGTCACAGGAACAGCAAGCTGCTTGGAGATGGTCTTATAACCTTTACCTTTAACATGCTTGTCTATAACCTTCTTTCTAATCTCCTGAGACAACTCTTTCCTTCTCTTTCTCTGGTCCATATTGAGTGTGGTCCACACCGTTACCAAACAGCACAGTGAGTACCTGTAGCCCTACAGTGGTTTGCAAAAGTATTCATACCCCTTGAACTTTTCCATATTTTGTCACATTACAACCACAAACATAAATATATTTCACTGGAATTT
>NW_013952713.1:534579-538304 GCF_001266775.1 Austrofundulus limnaeus | reverse complement strand
CAGTGAAATATATTTATGTTTGTGGTTGTAATGTGACAAAATATGGAAAAGTTCAAGGGGTATGAATACTTTTGCAAACCACTGTATATACAGGTCTACCGATTGATTACAAGATTGTACACACCTGTGTTGCTAATTAGTGGACACACCATGATTTAACATGTCCCTTTGGTCACATCGTTTTCAGGCATACCATCATTTCTGTCCAGGCCTGTTTCATGAGTTTTATTTTTAAAATAATTCTGTTGAAACATGGTTTCACTAGTTCATTTTCATAAGGCGGAGGGGTTGGGGGAGTCGTCCTGGAACCGGAAGGTCGCCGGTTCAATCCCCCGTCCAGCCATTTCAGTCGTTGTGTCTTTGGGCAAGACACTTCACCCACCTTGCCTACTGATGGTGGTCAGAGGGTCAGGTGGCACCAGTGCATGGCAGCCCCACCTCTGTCAGTGTGCCCCAGGGCAGCTGTGGCTACAATGTAGCTTACCATCATCAGTGTGAGAATGAGTGATTGTCTGTAAGTGTAAAGCGCTTTGGGGTCCGGAGTGACTTGAAAAAGTGCTTTATAAGTTCAGTCCATTTATTTTTATAGAATTTTTATTTATTATTACTTTTGTCAGATCCTAGTTATTTCTGTGACCAAGGGGTACCAACACTTTTGCCCACATGTAGATTCAAATCCCACCTTGTTCAGCTTAAACAAACATTGAACAAGTTGAAGGAATTTTCCTGATGCATCTCAGTAATCCAGGTAGAAATATCAAAAAGAAAAAATGAAGTTGGTTTTCTGGATGGGTTCTTCTTTAATGAACGCATCTTCTTTAAGAAGAACCCATCCAGAGGACCTACTTTTTGAGTTGAAAGAATTATTTACTTGGAAATTGTTGCATATTTTTAAACGTTATGTATGTATGTATGTAATCTATTTACCCAAATTACAAACATGTTCAATTCTAAAACACAATCTTATGGTGATTGTAGATTTCATTCTAAAACACATTTGAACTAAGTGGCTATTAATAAGCCACAGCATGTGAGCATGTGGTGTTTTAGCATTGTTCAATGTTTTTTTATTTTGTATCAAATTATATTGTATTTGTTTTATTGTTTGTTTTTATGTAATGGTGCATTTAGTGTTATATTTTAATGTTTATTTTTCTTCGTGTAGCATTGGGGCCAATGGCAGTTGTTTTTAACTATGATAGGCTTCAGGCCATGGCATGCAACGTTAGCAATGCATACTTGGTTTTTACACAGTAAAAACATTTGTTTTCTAGTTAAAGATTTTTGTAATGCCCATTGAGGTTCACATCTATAATTAACTATCAAAATGCAATCATTAATCAATAATATGCCTAAAAATTATTTTAAAAGTCAGGTCGGAATGTGATATAAAAGGCACAGTTAGCCACAAAAAAAAAAAAAAAAAAAACTGGTCTAAATGTGGGGAGCTGAAGTGAAAGTGCATAGAAGTCTAAGCTGGAGACTAAATTTCACACCTGATAAAAGACTGGAATTAAATAAGGGAGAATTTTAAGTCAAATCAATGCAGCTGAGGGGTGAGTTAGAGAAAGGCAGGACAGGAGTGAAGGAGCTGGAGATTAGCAGGCTAAAGAGACGAAAGAGATGGAGATGTGTGGGAAGAAAACTCCTTTTGAGTGTGTTGGTGTGTGTTGGGAAGCTGACACATCCATTAGTCAGTTTGCATAGGACAGTGGCAAGGTTAAGCAGCAAGCAGCATGAATGAATGACAACAAGAACACACACAAATGCTCAAAGTGTGGCCACAGTAACCACTTCACAAACACCTGCCATTTCCCCACAAGAACATTCCACATTTATGGTTCCACAGTTGCTGACTCCTAATTATACAGATTAATCTAATTTATGTTAACCCTTTGGTTACTAGTGAGCACGCAACTCTTGGTTGAGTCATTTGCTCAGCTCATTTTGATCACCTTACAGAAATAGCTTCTGGCAGTACAGCAATTTATCTTCTCTAAAACACACGGGATCAGATAAATGGACAAAAAAAGCAGGACAAATCAATTCGCAGGAGGCTGGAATGTAGATAGGATGATGTGATGAGAAAGGTGCTCATTGTCAATAATAAAGACAAAACAGCAGGCAGCAAAAATTCAACCAAAAACGCAATGAAAAAAGGGGCTCCATCTGATATGTGAATGTCTTTCACAGAGATAAAGTTTGTGCTTTAAACTCATAGAGGCACTCCAAACAAAGTTTTTTTTAACTACGTAAAAGTTGTTTTTATCATTTCAGCCTTGCATCTACATGGAACCCCTACTTTTTTATGGATTCCAGAGTGAGAAAAACATGATTCTCCAGCATATGACCAACCAAAAAACCAACCATTTCAAACTATGTCATAATCACAACTTTACCTGACCTACAACCTGAAGCTTGACAGATGCCTTAAAAGTAATACTAATAACAGATTACACGCTGGCATTTTTGCTGCAATGATTATTTCTCACCTACAGAAAAACAAACTGTATAATTTTAATGAACAGGCAAGGCTACTGAACAATGAAACAGTTGGTTACTTAGTAACATTTCAAATCCTATCCGTTACAGACTAAAAAAATTGAACGTAAATACTAAAATAACACGAATTATTATGAGGAAGAGAAAAAGAAGCAATTAGATTGCAGTGGCTGGCTCTGTTCCTCACCAGTCAGCCGGTGGGTTATCCAGCCAGAAGGGAGTTTTCCTGTTACATAAACCCATAAAGATTGCGTTTAAACACACCAACTGGACTCACTGCTTCTGCCGGACTAAAGTGAGGTTCAGCGGAGATTTCTGCTCATCTGATGTAAACTAGCTATTAGCTAGACCTCCACTGTGACTGTTCAAGTTGAATTAAAAATAATAATATGAAATCATGCACCTCCTGGACACGTTTAAGAGACTATCTAAGCTGCTGTTAGGTGCAGCTTTCATCTACCGCTGAAAGGTGCATACAGGTTTTAGAGAAACATAAGCCAAGCAAAGCCTTTTTCAGGGATGTCCTGCTGATTTCAGCAAGACTTATTCTGCATGTGATAAAACAGCATGGCTTCATGGTAAAAGAGTGCAGGTACTAGACCGGCCTACCTGCAGTCCAGATCTGTCTCCCATTAAAACTTTGTGGTGTATTATAAAGTACAAAATACGAAAACACAGACCCTGTTCTGTTGGATGCACAACTGAAGTTGTACATAAAGCAAAAATGGGAAAGAATTCCTGCTATAAAGCTTCAACAATTAGTGTCTTCAATTCCCAAATGCTTATTGAGTGTTATTAAAATAAAGGTGATGTAACAAAGTGGTAAACATGCCCTTTTCCCTGCTGTTTTGGAACGTGTTACAACCATCAAATTCAAAATGAGTGAATATTTGCAAAAAAACAATGACCTGTTTGAACATTAAATATATTGTCTTTGTAGTGTATTCTGATGAATATAGGTCAAAAAGAATTTACAAATCATTAGATTGGATAGAATTAGATTGGTTTGGTTTATTTGTCATGCAGGTCAACAAAAGGTCAACAACGCCATGAAATGATTAAGATAAGAAGAACTTTTAATTGAATGAATTGCATTAATTGAATTCTGTTTTTATTTATGTTATTTAGCCCTCTCCTTGGGCTGCTACCTTATCGTGGTGGAGGGGTTTGAGTGTCCCAATGATCCTAGGAGCTATGCTGTCTGGGGCTTTATGCCCCTGGTA
>NW_013952713.1:520255-528469 GCF_001266775.1 Austrofundulus limnaeus | reverse complement strand
CCTTCGATTCGGGCCAAAGGAAGGACGTATTTGTCGGCCGCATCGGAGGAGTCTTCGGTTTTGGATGGCCTTCGTCGCGGCGCTGTGACGTATGTGGCTGACAAATTTGGCCTTCAGAGGACCCGGCCTGCCGTTTTGGACACAGTCATTATATACATGCTACATGTCTTCTTTTCTGTTTTGGGTGTATTTTCGTGGCAATGTTACAGTGACACCTACAGGCCTGGCATAGTAATTAAAGTGTTGGGTCATTTCTGCATTTTCTTGTGGAAGTAAACATTCCTAGAAACAGTGCTGTGTTGACAAAATATATTTTTTTAGAAACCACAAAAAATAATTGTTTTGGAAAAACTTTTTTTTCTGTATAGACAAGGCCTATGAGCTAATAACTACAACAAACTTATCCTAGATGTCTAGAGACTTCAGAGGTCGAAATTCCACAAGTCAGATGTTTTGAACTTTAGGCTCTTGGTGGTAAACAGCTCCTTCATTTCACTTGTATTAACCAAGGAACTTCTTGTGTCAGAGACCTGAATGGCACCAATGAGGTAAAAAAAACATCTGACTGCAGATTCTAAGGCAAATAACCATTGAACCAATGAACCATTCTGCTACCTACCAAATAAGTCATCCTTTGCCAAAGCATAGAGGATGCGGGAAGCTCCGATGAGATTGCTCATTGCAGCGGAAATTGTTGATGAATAAACTCCAATGATGACAAAGGGATGCCAGACATTGATTTCTTTCAGGAAACTGTAATCCCTCTGAAGAAGAAGCCTGTAACAGATTACAGAAAAAAGATTAATAGATTAACTCTTGTGCTCAAATTATTACTTAGTCAGTGTTTTCATTTGAAAGGGCAGAGATGAGTCAGAGCCAAAGCCAAAGATTTTTTTACGATTAAAAATGTTCATTTGAGTGACAGTAGTTTGCGAAGTTGCACAGTCTTTTATAATTATTTTTATCGCTTGTAAGTACGGTGTATGTGTTTGCTGTCTGTTAGCAAAATACCTCTGGATTCACTGATCAAATTTTAAACAAACCTTTAGAAAATAACTAGTGAAAATGATTCCAAATTTTTAAAAGCCAACCTAATTCAGAATGGACGTCAGAGCGAACAGACCTTAGAAAACACAAAAATTGGTATAACTCAATTTCAAACTCTGACATTAAGGCAGTGGGCATTATGCATTCTTCATGGAATGCTAGACCATTTATGTATAATTTTTATGTTAATTTGATTTTTGTTCATTGTGCTTCCATGCAACAACTTTTCAAGGTCTTTATGCAGAAAGTCATCCAAACAAATGTGGATAACTTAGCAACATTTGCTTTGTCAGACCTCAACAAAAATAATTAAACTTGGTAAAACATATTTGAAAAATGCAAATCGATCTAATTAAAGCAAACTTAAAAACTGGATGACAGAATAAGGGAGATTAAGTGAAAATCACAATAAGCTTTGAACAAGTAGATGAAGTTGAAAGTTCAATTTGGTGCAGGTACAATACATCACACACGGATAACTGTGGAAAGAAAAAGCAGCACATTTCCACAGTCATTTATGATACAAAACCAACATGTTACTTAAAGGAGTAGGGGAGATGGCAGTCATTAACTTTGTAAGAAATGACCTCAATGGCATTGAAGAAAATTTCTGGGGTTTATGTTACGTACTGATTTAGTTACATTACACATAGTATGGTTTGTTTTATGATAGAACTGTAATAATTGTTAAATGTGACTTTTGATTAACTTGTTCTATTAATACAGTAGGTACATGCCTGATAACAAATACAATGCATATTGAACTAATTTTAATCATTAGAACAGGGCTTATTGGGCAGGACTCTGACAAAGACACCCCCCAACTGATGACGTAATCAATAGGCATGCCCTGAAGCTAATGATAAAACTCTTGTGATTTCCTAATTCAGTCTGATTTCCCTGGTATCATTAAACCGGACATCAGCAGAGCTCTGGTTTTGTATGGCCGTTCTTTAAGACTCTCTCAATGCATTTCCACATTCTCTGCACGGTTTCACACACATCATGGTAACGAACACGATATAACACCCATTTCTTGCAGCATGGCAAACAAACCTGTTTTACCTCAATTCATTTCAAAATTTATGGTGAAAAAAACTATGTATGATAAAGATTTGTTTGTTATAATAATAATAATAATAATAATAATTATTATTATTATTATTATTATTATTATTATTATTATTATTATTATTATTATTATTATTATTTTATTTGAAAAGCGCCTTTCAGGACACCCAAGGACACACAGCATTAGGCATGTAAGGGATGAGTTACTTATGCAAATAGCTCACCTTACGTCTTCTCGTAATAAGTTATGAGAGTAAATTTTACCAAGGTTTTCCTCATTACTCTAATATTTGTCTGTGCAAAGTGAAGTGACACAATGAGGGAACTCAGACTGGTTCAAGTTGATCCATAAAAGATTATGCAATCATTTATTTACACAGTTGAACAAATCATAAATTACACCTGATTGTGAGCTATTTATAACAAGCGTCTAAGTTAAAATGAGGTAAAACTCGCRTCCGAATTTTCTTCACATTAAAACCCAGATTACCTATATATAAACAGTAAAAACGTCAGTTCTGATGTTAAACTAACAACTTACTGGCACTTCACTTAGGGGTTGGCAAAGGATAAAGGTAAGAAAAGGTAAGAAAATTAAGAATTAGTGTTTCTGCTTTTAGTTTTGAAAATTTGTAGACAACCGGATTCAGCACGTCCCCTCTGAGCTCTCAGCTTSAACTTGACACGTCACCCGAGACCACGTCAGCATTACCTGGAGATGTCTGCTTTAGAACCCCTGATATGGCTGTCTCACTGACGACCCTTCAGGAAGCTTGTCCAGAACTGGTCCTTGGCGAGAAGGTGTCGTTTAGGTGACTTTCCGTCTGTTTAAGCCCGGCTAGAAAGATTCCAGCTGTGGTTTCGGTCGTCTTCCAAAATAAAAGTCTCCCTCCGGGAGATGAAAACACTTTAAAGAGACCTGGGTCTCTTAGGTGGGCAGGAGCTGCTGGCTCCTTGCCCTGGACTTCAGGTTTCCCTATTTGACTGATGGGTGAAACCTGAGGCCCAGCTGTTTCTCCGGAGAGAATCAGCTTCATCCTCCTGTATCGACATCAGGATGAACACTGCCTGTGTCTCCAAGGCGTCCGTGTGTTAGTAAGTCAGAGTGGACTTAGACAAGCCAGTCAGAAAGGAAAAGAAGATAAGAGAGTTGCCAGCTGAAGGCCGTGAAGGTCATTGCTCTGCTTCTTTTGCCAGACTGTAAGAAATCACTGTAAACATTTGTCATGATTAATTAACACTTCGTTTAAATAATCAGTCTGAACTTGTGTCCAGATAAATGAGACTTTCTTAAGACAAACTCAAAATTATATTACTGATGTTTCAGTAAAATAAAAACAGTGATTTATAAAAACACAATGAAAAACATGGTGATGATTTTCTGTGATTCATTAATCTATTTTAGGCACGATAAAAGAATAGAAGTAATACTTTCTTTCTTGTGACATGTCATTATTATGATTAACAGATGCATAAACATTCTTAGTTAAACAACCAATGAATCATGAACAGAACAGATTGTTTCTGTTAATATCTGATTAGAGAACTGAAGTCCTCGTGTAGGTTGAAATGACCCATCATGGCCTAAAATAGAGTTCAGCGTTCCTGCCTTCTCTCAGGCCTGTGCGAGACCTGCTTTGAGGCAGTAACTCCTGTTTCTTCACTCGAGGTGACCCCTACAGGCACATCATAGGAGAATGTGTGAAAATAAAGTTAGAGACAAGCTGGCATGAGTTACAAAGCATTGCTAAAAATGAAGTTAAGATTGATATGCTAATCTAAAGAGATGTGTTTTCAAAGCAGTCTTGAACACAGGAAGAGAGGTGATGTTTCTTAGGTCAGGTGGTAGAGAGTTCCAGAGGAGAGGTGTGGAGCAGGTGAAGGCCCTGCTCCCCATGGTGGAGAGGCGGGCAGAGGGTACTTGGAGGTTTAGGGAAGAAGAGGATCTGAGAGAGCGGGCGGCGATAGAGATGTGTACGAGGTCTCACATTTATGGAGGGGCAAGATGGTGGATAGCTTTAAATGTGAGAAGAAGAATTTTGAAGATGATGCGTGATTTGACCGGGAGCCAGTGGAGCTGCTGCAGGACTGGGGTGATGTGGTTATGGGAGCAGGTTTGGGTGATGACACATGCAGCCGAGCTCTGGACCATCTGAAGCTTATGGAGGGATTTGTTGGGGAGGCCAAAGAGAAGAGAGTTAAGGTAATCGATCCGTGAGGTCACGAGACTGTGGACAAGGATGGCTGTGGTGCGGGGTGTGAGAGATGGACGGAGACGGTTGATACTTCTGAGGTGGAAGTAGGCAGACCGAGTAACATTACTGATGTGTGCAGTAAAGGAGAGAGTGGTGTCGAGGATGACACCAAGACTCTTGACCTGAGGGGAGGGGGTTAGCAGAGAGTTGTTGATAGGGATGAGGAGATTATTAGATTTTGAGATGGAATTTTTATTGCCGACAAGGACGATTCCTGTTTTGTCACTATTCAGCTGAAGGAAATTGTCTGAAAACCAGCGACTGAGTTCATTGAGACAGTCAGAGAGGATGGAGGGAGGGTGTGTGGAGTTTGGCTTGGTTGACAGGTAGAGCTGTGTGTGATCAGCATAACAATGGAAACGGACACCAAACTTGCGGAAAATGTAACCAAGAGGAAGGAGGTAAGAAATGAAGAGAAGGGGTCCAAGGACAGAGCCTTGTGGCATGCCAATGGAGATAGGGGATGACTCAGAGTGAAATGATTTAATCTGGATGAATTGAGTACAGTGAGAAAGATAAGATTTGAACCAGTTAAATGCAGTACTTGAGATGCCCATGGATGTGAGTCTGTTGAGGAGAATAGAATGAGAGCTCGTATCAAAAGCAGCACTTAAATCAAGAAGGATGAGGATGGACAGGAGACCAGAGTCGGCAGCAAGGAGAAGATCGTTGGTGATTTTTATGAGGGTGGTTTCGGCACTGTGGTGGGGGCGAAAACCAGATTGAAACTCCTCATAAAGGTTATTGTTGGAAAGGTGAGAGTGGAGTTGACTGGCAACAACTTTTTCCAGAATCTTGGAGATGAAGGGCAGGTTAGAGATTGAACGAAGGTTACTGAAGTTACTTGGGGCGAAACCGGGTTTCTTGATGATGGGGGTAATGGCTGCAGATTTAAAACCTGTGAGAACAATACCAGAGGTCAATGAGGAGTGGATAATAGTGGTGATCATAGGGAACAGAGACGGGAGGCAGGATTTAACAAGAGCAGTGGGGAATGGATCGAGCTGGCAGGATGAGGGCTTAGACTTGCTAATGATATCCGGGATGTCAGCGGCAGGGGGGAGGGAGAAGACAGAGAGGTGGACGAGGGAGAGGGGAGGTTAACAAGCGAGCTGCTAGAGGTGATTGGGCCAAGCTGTTAGTGAATGGACAGAATTTTTTCATTGAAGTAGGACATCAGAGTTACAAAAATCAGTGGACACCATGTGAGAGGGTAAAGAGTTATGATATGAGACCTGTACGGTTGAGGTTAAAGAAAAGAGTCTGAGAGTTGCCAATATTGGAACTTATGATGTTAGAGAAGTAGCTGGATTTGGCTTGAGAAATACTGTCCTTATTTGATGTGGTTCTTGTAGAGTTCCTTGTGAATTGTGAGACCGGCTTTTTTATAGAGGCGATCCAGCTTCCGACCTTTGGATTTCAATGAACGGATTTCAGGAGTGAACCAGGGTGCAGAGTTTGAGAAGGAGACAGACCGGGTTTTTAACGGAGCGACGAAGTTCAGGATGGTGGTGTGGCTGTTACTGTATTGTGGAAAGAGACAAGATCCTCCAGGTTAGAAGAGCTGAAGGAGGAGAAGGTATGTCAATATGGGAAAGAAGAATATCGTGATTTAAATTCTTAATATTACGAAAGGAGAGACTGCGTTGAGGTTTGATAGAAGAAAATTTAAGATTGACACTGAAAGAGAGCAACAGGTGATCAGTAAATGGAAGTTCAGCAGATGTACAGTTAAGAGGAGTGAGTCCTAAGCAGCAGAGTAAGTCCAAGGTGTGGCCCTTTATGTGGGTGGGAAAGTTGATGAATTGCTGGAAGCCACAGCTGTCAAGGCAGGATGTAAAGTCTCTGGTGAGGCGGATGTTGTCTTCATCCATATAGATGTTGAAGTCTCCCAGCAGGATTATGTTTGGTGAAAGAGCTGTGAGATGGGCGAGTAGAGCAGTAAAGCCATGTAAAAAAAAAAAGAGTTGTTTTGTTTAGGTGAGCGGTAGATTGTGGCAACAATGGTGGGGGTAGGGCCAGAGAGTAGACACACAGTCTGCTCAAAAGAGGTGAAAAGGTGTGTGAACTGGCGAGACCTTCCAGTTCTCGCGGTGAATTATCGCGAGACCTCCTCCGCAGCCCGACTCGCTGGATTTGGCCATATAAACAAATCCTGGTGGAGTAGCCAGTCAAGCTGGGCTAGCTAACGTGGAGTTGTTAACAGCCTGTGTCTTGCGGCGTAAACGAAGGTGGGAGTCGGACCAGTTGGAGTTGATGGGATTGGTCTTGTCGGAGCTGATTCTGCGACGGGAGCTGCAGTGAATGTATCTCCGTTGAGGATAGAAGGTAATGTCCTGTGGAAGCAGACGTGGTATGGCCGGCAGGAATCGGAGGCGCAGGAGGTCGGCTGCTGTGTAATAGAGGAGTCCAGATGCTGGGTGGTGGAGAACGATCAGCTGGAGAATCCAGGCCAGAGCAGGCAACAGGTAAATCCGATAATCCACATGTTGGTAGTAAGACGAAGCAGACACATAGTGTGGGAACGCCAGGGTAGGGATCCCTGAAAAAGTCCGTAAAAAGTGAAAAAGCTAGAAGTCATGACAAGTAGCGGCAGCAGGCATGCACCAGAGTTCACTGGCTGAAAGTTGTTGTCCATAGATGAGGCCCATACATGAGACATCTAGCTGTTACATTTTCTTCTAAAGTTCTAAAGTCGTATTTTACACAGGAGTAAAGTTTGACAGATTTTTGTTAATGTACAACCACAACAAATTTCAATATTTTCTCATGCATACTCACAACCGCACACAAACAGGTGTTTACATCCTGGGTTTTCTATTCGGACATTGACTGATAGGTATGTGCATATGTACATGTATAGATATATGTATATGTGCATTTGTACAGTATATATATATATATATATGAAAGTGTATGGATATGTAGGTATGGGTATGTTTATTTGTGTATTTGTATGTATGTATGTATGTGTGTGTGAGTTTGTGTATAAATAAATAAATAAATAAATAAATAAATAAATAAATAAATAAATAAATAAATAAATCCGTGATCTGGCGTCTTCCGGGCCTGGCGGTCTGTCTGGAGGAGGTGGTCTTGGGGGCCTCAGTCCCTGGGTGGGTCTCAGGGAGCGGGGGAGTCTATTGGGGTCAGTGGGGGAGCTGGCCCCCTGTGGGAGCATTCTTGCTCCCTCAATTTTTTCCACCCCATCCCCCACCACAAACCTCCACCCTCTTCATTTTTCAACTGCACTCACGTAGGGTTTTTGGGGCACAGGTGTGTTACAGCAGCAACAATTTTACATCTGTTTGCTGTGGCCACCTGGGCTCCAATTTTACTGTACACCTTTGACATTTACTCATAACCTCATAACATTTACACATAGGAAATGGGGAGTGGGCACTTATGCATGTAAGGGGTGGCATGGGACAGACTCGCCACTGATGCCTGTGCCCAATCACATTGTTTGCTTTTAGACATTTAGGGTTAGGGTTAGAGTTGGGATGGAGGGGAAACTGGCATAGTGCTGGCCTCTGCCCTGTCTTCTTCCCCGTTTTAATTGCATTATAGAACATCACGCATCAACAGTACATCTGAGGGTGGGGTGTGTGTGTCAGGGTCTTTTTCACTCCCCCATTCCCCGTTGGCCATGTGGGGATGGGGTCCTGGAGGGGGCTGACCATCTGGTGGGGCCTGGACTGCGAGTGGACATGGGGCTTGGAGGGGCTCCAGAGGCGGGGCTAGTGCTCCGGCTTCCCTGGGGCTGTTTGGGCTCCCGGAGTCTGGCTCCTGGTTGCTGTGGTTGGCCCGCTAGTTGGGATGGCTGCCAGAGTCTGGGGGG
>NW_013952713.1:514703-519068 GCF_001266775.1 Austrofundulus limnaeus | reverse complement strand
ATATATATATATATATATATATGAAAGTGTTTGGATATGTAGGTATGAGTATGTTTATGTGTACCGTATTTTTCGGACTATAAGCCGCACCGGACTATAAGCCGCACCCGCCATTTAAAAAAAAAACCCACGAACATTAACATATAAGCCGCACCGGACTATAAGCCGCACCCCCAACATAAAAAACAGTACACCCAAATTTGTCGTCACAAAAAGTGAATTCAACATCAAAACATAAAAAGCAAACCTTTAAGAATTAAAGTTCAGAGGAATACGGTTCATTTAACTGACCTTATTTTGGTAGTTTACTTTAACAGTTTCTGGTCCAACAAAACGTCTCATTCATCGTCCTCCGGCGCACTGAAACCATCGAAGTCCTCCTCTTCAGTGTCAGAGTTAAACAAGCTGAGAAAAGCTGCGTCACACAGCGGTATCTGTTCAGTGTTGCTTTCTGTGTCGCTGTCCTCCCGGGGTAATGCTGGCTCTGAAGCTGTAGCAGTCCAGCCTTTCGGAACCCATTGGTGATGGTGGACTCATTCACTCTGCTCCACGCTGTTAGGATCCACTGGCAGACATCAGGAAATGACGCTCTTCGCATTCGGCCAGTTTTTGTGAATGATTTATCCCCGTCAGTCATCCAAGACTCCCATTCACCCCTGAGTGCTGCTTTAAATGCAAGATTCACACTAATGTCCAGGGGTTGTAAAAACTTTGTTGTACCTCCAGGAATAACAGTAGGAATTTTTGTTTTCTTGATGGCTTTTTACCGTATCCGTGATGTGGGCCCACATACTGTCCAATATCGTGTCTGTCGAAGATCCGTCGTGTCGTGTCTGCTCCTAGCTAAAACAAAATGGCGCTACACATCTGGCTAAGCTGGCAGTATGGTCGCTCGGCTGTTGACCGGTCGAGGCGCCGTCACGTGATTGTTCGGCGTTTTATTTTCACACTGACCTTTCATAGTTCCCCCAAGAAACCCGGAGCCCAGCTGCTGGGAAAGCCCTCCCGCTCCAGCATACGTCACTGCATGGGATTCCTTCCCCGGGGAGTGCAATGCGGGGAAAAAAGTCAGCGGCTCTTCACTCGACATTTATCCACAAACTGGTCCTGTATTAAGCTCCAAAGTTTTTATCAGTCAGATTCCACCGTGAAAAATGTCTGTTTTATCCCCTTTTATGAGTTTTTGGTCATTGACTATATTTAAATCACTGCTTCCTGGTTCAACAGTCAGCGCTGGAAGCGATCGCTTTTTTCTTTTTTTTCCTTCTTTTTTTGAAGCGAGTGGTTGAAGCAAATGGAGCATAAGAGCCCCCTGGTGGCTGAAGAAAAAAAATCCACATATAAGCCGCACCGGACTATAAGCTGCATGGTTCAAAGTTCAGGAAAAAAGTCGCAGCTTATAGTCCGCAAAATACGGTAAATGTTTAAATTTATATATGTATATGGGTATGGTTTTCAGCAAGGCTAAAGTCATTATAATTATATAGACATGCGTTTTTGTTGCTGTGGTTTTGCTAGCTTTGTTTTTGTAGGTGTGGAGCCAAGAAGCCGGGTGTGCTGTCCTGTGTTTTCTCAACATACTGTATATTTCACATATCTTCTAATCTCTCTTTCACTCTCTCATTACATTTCACTTTTTTCTTTCTCTTTCTTTTTCTCCTATTAAAAAAAAGCCACTGATGATGAAGAAGCTAAGATATTAATATTCAGATATTCAGTTCTGCTTTCTACTGAAGTGGCAAAAAAAAGATACCTGATAATCTTGAATGCATATGACTTTGGTTTGGTTAGGTCATTAAAAGAAAATCTACAGGTACATTGAGCAGAAAATCAGTATCGGCAATTCAAACATCGGAAATCTGTATTAGCCGACAAAACCAGAATCGCTGCATCTCTAGATTAGACCTTTAGTATCAGCGTCTGCCTACCTAGGAATGTTGACATAATTATTTGTTTAATCCAGCAACTGTCTCATTTAGGCTTGCCCTTGCATCCATTCCACTGTTTAAGTGACTATAATAAAGTAAAGACAGAGACTTTTTTTTTTTTCAAAATAGTGAAACGTGCATTAACAATGTATTTTTTAAAAGGTTTCTCCACAAAATTTTGATCATTTCTTGTTTTGGTAGAAAAAAAGAAGATTGTGTGTTTTTCTTTAAATATGTTTTAAACTTTTGAAAGAAGACCATGATGGAAGAGGAAATGATGATTATTGTTAAGTTTGTTTAATAATGAGATCCTGGACCTATTTCACTAAAAGTGTATGGGGGTGTGAATGCAGTACACATAGAAAAAGAGAGATCAGAGAGTACAAAAAAAAAAACACAGCAAGGTATGTATGATTATGGCCTGCCCCCCACCTTTTTTCAATACAACACAGCTAGGGAGATGGGAATTAAAGTGCAAAGTCGCTCTCCCTCTCCTGATCCATCTCAATCTTTCTCTGTGGGTCAATTCTGTCTTTCACACACAAAAATCCATCTGCTCTCCACCCGCATCACCTCAATCTCCTTCATCCTGAATTTTGTGAGCTTTTGGGTTATTTTTTTTTTGTTCCTCTCTCGGTCACTTCTCTTTTTTCTTCAGCCTGGACCAGTGACCGCTCTCTTTCCTCCGCCCCCCTCCTAATTAATACTCTCATCACGTTTATTTTCAGGTCCACTGATTTTAATACTTATTATTATGGCCCTATTAAGTATTGTTCACTCAATCCAAATGTCTGAGAACACTATTATTTCGTACGAAGCCCAAGAGGCAGTTAGTCCTCTCTCACACATGCATTCACACATACAAAATGTACAGGTCTTAACAACAGAACAAGTAAACAAAAGTCCTGCTGACAAGTTCAAGCCATGCTACAACAATTATTTACCTAAAAACTCTGAAGTATACATTAGCAACATACATTTTAAGAAAGCAGAAATATAGGTATTTTATCACTGCAGGTACAACGATGCATAGCAGTGTAACCTGGACATAACTTCAGTGATATTCCTGGGGTCACTAGGTGTTTCGGTGTACCATCAGACACCTTCACCTGGGTGACGCAGCTGGGGTGATCAAACCCCCAACTTGAATTCGCTTTCTCTATGTTCTTCATGCCTCTGCCTCTGCTGTCCACAGATCCCCAAGAATCCCAGGACCCAATGTAAAAACTGACTTGCAAAGCCCCTGCAGCCTAATTCAATAGTCTCGCAGTGGGCCTTCCACCCTTTCCTCTGACACTCAGCCACCAGTTTTGCCTACAATGCTGTAAAAAATAATAAGTTCAGCTTGTATATGTTAACTGGTCTTTGTGTGCCCAAGTACCATGAGATCATCACAACAAGAATTGAGTATCTTAATTTTATTAACAAGTTTTGATTTGCATCTTTCCATGCTATAAACAAGACGTGTCATTTCTTCCATTTTTGTCACAAAAACAAGACTCAAGTTTACTTTGTCCACATGATGAAGACATATTTGACAACTACATCCTGCCCATGGATTTGAAACATTGGTAACTCTATACTGCATGAAGCAGTAGGGGGAGATAAGAATGTTTCTTCTTTTACAGCAACTGTTCACTGCTGAAAAGAAAGTCTTTAATGCCACCAGAGAGCCACACAGTTTATGCTTCTCAGTTAAAACCAGCCTGGAAGAGGTTGTTTTGGGATTTTTCACCACTTTGGTTGGCCTTGTGCTGTTTAAAGTGCTTTATAAATAAAAGTGGTATGGTATGGTATGGTATGGTATGGTATGGTATGGTATGGTATGGTATGGTATGGTATGGTATGGTATGGTTCATAGCTTATGCTAACACCTGCTCATAGCTTCTTCACATCGTACAAAAATTAGATGTTAAGTCCCACTTCACAAGTAATCAAGACTGGTCTTTCCAATCATCTACCTAATCATTTAGGCCTGACTGAAACTACACAGCTTGCATGTCTTAAGTTGAATGAGGAACACAAATGAACTCAGGGTTAAAGTAATGGTTTGCATAAATTGTTTTTGGTTAATGCATTGGTTAGGCTGCCCCAAATGAACTGATCTGAATGTAACAGCTATGGTTGCACCAAGGCTGCCCTGATTTCAATATGTGGTAGTAGATGAGCCTCATTCTCATCAAATACTCTGAGCCCTAACAGTAACACATATCCCAAGATTTTGCAGTATTCCATGAGATTGCACAAAACACAATTTAAAAGGCCTGAATATAAACTACAACTCTGTCTACTTTCTCTTCATAAGACGAACTAAGTTTTAAACTAAGGCTATACTGTATATACACACACCTTTAGCGTGTGTGTGTGTGTGTGTGTGTGTGTGTGTGTGTGTGTGTGGACGGGTTTTTCCTACAACGTGGGGTATTTTTACAAAAAA
>NW_013952713.1:512280-514270 GCF_001266775.1 Austrofundulus limnaeus | reverse complement strand
GTGTGTGTGTGTGTGTGTGTGTGTGTGTGTGTGTGTGTGTGTGTGTGTGTGAGCAACAAAAGTGAATGATGATGTGGGTCAAAACTTAGAAATTGATTATTAATGGCTCTGACGTGCAGCAAGAGCAAAATAAATCTTAAAAGGCTTGACATTTTCAAACTGGTTTTAGAAAAAAACAAAGACTGCATTTGGGCGACAGTGATGACAAATGGCATGAGTGTCCGTGTATGTTTGAGGGTGCAAGTGTATGAGGAGAGATGTCAGAGTGTTGAGTCAATGAATAAACAATATGCATTTTGTTTTATAATTCTGTTCCTTATAAGCTGTGTGTTAATTACCAAAAGGAGGATTGCATATATGTGACTCTGGGTGTGTGTGGAGGGTAATTATTGATCAGATCATCCAGTTTAAATGAGCTCTGCTCCTGAAATAAAGGGGAGAACAAAGGCACGAGTGAGCGAGTGACAGATTAAAGGAGCTTGTTTAGAAAGGAGGAGGAAACACAGCTCAGTGACTACAATGAGCCTACAGAGATTGTTTGGTCGATTGTTCTCGCTCCTCTTGGTCTGCTCCATCCTTCAGCTCATTTGTTTACCATTTTTATTCATGCCCTCAATTGTGTATTCAAGCGTATTCATATTTTAATCCATCATCTTGTGTGTTCGTGCTTTTGACAATTTACCTGCATGTCAGTCGAACATTATGGATTAATTATGGGTGATTTTTCAAATGGGATGAAAAATAAAGTGCTGACACCAGAGGTGGGTTTTTCATGCATGTGTTGCTTAGGTGTATGAAAACAATCGGAAAGTCTCTCTTTGTGAAAAGTGCCTTTGCTGCTCTTGGAGGACGAGGTCAATCCTCATGAGTCTTAACGAAACAATTTGAAATCATTCAGCTTAATGGTCCAACAAAATGTCCAATAAAGGCTCAAATGTGATCAAAGCTAATTACTGAGAGGGCTCCAGCTTATGGCTAACATAACTGTCATGCTCAATGCACCATTATGTGTCCATTTGTATGTCTGTAATATACAGTATAAGCAACTATCAAAAGTCTTTACAGTACTCATGTTTGTGCTGTGCTGTTTTTTGTAGGCGCAAGCAACACCCCCCCCCCCCCCAAAAAAAAAAAAATAAAATAAAATAAAATAAAAAATAAAGATCTGAAGTTATGGATAAAATAGTACACCTCTTTCCTTTTAGAAGTTAAAAAATAGGTAAACACAAAATAAGCATGTCCTTTATGTTGTTTTAAGCATGTACCTATAAGGTTAATTGATCAAACTTTTGCCATTAGTGCTTTTACTTCTTGCTGTGTGCAAATGCATTTTTGTTTTGAAATTATTGTTGAATATATTGATTTATATTTTTATGTTCTTTGTTGAAGACAAATTTCTGTTTTTACTATGGAACAGACCGATATCTATCCATCTATCTATCTGAAGTTATATTCTGTGTTACTTCATCAGTTTATTGTGTAGTTGAACAATACCGAACTGAAGTTTTAGATTTATTTTATTAGTTTAATGCTCAAGCAGTTCACAGAAACATTATCACAGTGATAAGATGTAAGCAGCTCTGGAGACCAGTTTTGAGATTCTGCCAGCTTTTTAAGGACTGAACACAATTTTAAAGTGTATCTTACCCCCCACCACCGTGAAATGATAACTCCGCCCCAAGGCGAAATTTGAAAAATGCATCAAAGTGGGTAGGGGAGGGGGTGTTAGGGAGCGGAGGTGTGGCCAGGACGAGAGAACGTGACAGGCAGCTAGCATTAGTATAATTGATGCTACATGGAGAGTGACCACAGTATCGCAGATAGTTACATCTCTGAACGTCTGAGGTGGAGGATTTTCACCCCACACCAGCCTCGGACAGAGGAGGAGGAGCGCTCCGACATGACAGAAAAAAATAAAAGCATACAGCTGCAGCTACACACAAGATCACTAGTTTAAATCAGGAATAAAAGTAGTTTACCTGTACAAAGA
>NW_013952713.1:502477-509426 GCF_001266775.1 Austrofundulus limnaeus | reverse complement strand
AAATAAACATTTGAAATATATGAGTTTGTATGTAATGTATGAATATAATATACAAGTTTCACTTTTTAAATGGAATTACTGAAACAAATCTACTTTTTCATGATATTCTAATTTTATGACCAGCACCTGTATATTTTATTGTATAACCATCTGTGCAGTGACCCAAATTAAGTGAAAATAAAGTGAACATGCATTGATTTTGTACATTTAAAAAGTAAAATGTAAATTGTAGTTACATTGGTCAGTAGGTAAATAGAGGAACAAAAGACAGACTGTGAACAGCAATGAAAGTTTTCTGTTTTGTAGTCTCTAAATATGACAAGCTCCACAAATGACTATACACAAATGCTGTTTAGCAGCACAGCGGATTAGTGGTTCCGACTGTTGCCTTACAGCAAAAAGGTCCAGGGTTCAAGCCCCAGGTTGAATTTGGGGTCTTTCTGTGTACAGATTGCATATTTTTACTGGGTTTGCAATGGTTGTCTCCTGGTACTTTCACAACTCAAAAACGTGTTTAGGCTGCTTTCAGGAACAGACCTCCATTAAAGTAAAGTGTTCAGTGGTTTCAATGTGATTTGCCTGGTTAAATAAAGGTTAATAAATAAATAACTTGGCTTTTTGTTAAAACTATTAAGTCTGAAGGCCAATATTCACTATTATTCTTTTTAATACGACATTGGGGTCAACTGTTTAATTAAAAATATGCTTGAATGAAAGTGGCAGTTCTGTAGCGGTTCAGAGTAATCAAAACCATTGTTGAATGGCAAGAGTATGGTATAAATGTCTAACATTTCAACTGAAAAACATGAAAGGGTGATTATTTAGTACAGTGCCAGTGGGTACAGAAATGTAAAACACTCTTTTTTGCAAGCACAGCCAGAGTCAAAACCTTTAGAGCAAACTTAAAAATAAAATAAAAAAATAAAAAGGCCTGAACAGAAACTGTGAATATGTGGATCCCTATTTTACCTTAGTCTGTATTTGGACCAGTCCTCTTTGAATATGCTAAAGTCTCTGGAACAACTGAACTGACACTACAGAAAAGAATGCAGCAGCTCAGAAATTCACTCTTTACAGGGTTAGTCTTTAGACTCACTTCTCCTTGACCTTGCAGGTACTTTTACAGTGTAGCCATGGATGGATCACCAGGGACGAGGTACATATACAGAGACACAAAAACAGAAGCTGAGGAAAAAGAGGCAAATAAAAGGAGGGAAGAAATGGAGAGATGGTTTGTGAGAGGAGGAGAGGGAGGGAAGAAAGGTGGAGGGAAGTTAAGTGCTCTCAGGGGAGCAGACTGTGGTTAAGGATTATTAAATGGGATCAATAACTAACAAGGCCTCTGCGTGCACAAACACACACAAACCCTAGCCTCTTTCCCACTTTTTCCTCTGTCATTCCATTCTCAGCCCTCAGCTTTTCCTCTCCTTCCAACACTGTATTTCTGCAGAATTTATCTTTCTCTTTGATTTTGAGGTATTTTTTCCCACATTTATCCCCTTAATACTCAATGTCTCACTCACTCTAAGGTTGGCATCCATTTTGCCCTTTCCAATTTTTGGCAACACTTATAGACATTTTCACAACAACTTTGAGTTTCCAGTTACATGTTCGTTTTACTCTGTCACTTGAAAAAGATATGTTTAACAATGCTGGTTGCATCAGTCGTCTTAGAACAATAGCTGCCGCTGACAGTAAACTGTTAACTTATGATTGACGTATATTTTTTTTATTATTTATGACGGTTTTCAATTGTATTTTTATCATTTTGTTTATTGTTAGTTTCTAGTATTTATTTTAATAGGTTGTGATTAAGTAAAACTTGTGTTTAGAAGACAAGACGGATGGTCTATTCGGTAATGCCACCAAATGGCTACAAAGGAGAACAAAAAGTATCTGATCTTTATCAGTTTAGCTTACACATGCCTTCCGTAAAAAAACAAACAAACAAAAAAACAATCAAAACACTATTTTTTCCACATATGTAGAGTTGTTGGATTCTATTGGCTGAGAGCTAGCCAGGTGATAATGTAGATCTCTCCCTGTTGGCTGGTTACTATTGAGACCACCTACTGTAGGTGTGACAAGCTCTCAAGATAATGTGAATTCAACTCTTGGCTCAACCACTCTACAACCAGAAACCAGCAAAAGGGGAAGCCGGTAACTCCCAGTCTCAACAATATCAAAATGACAGCAAAAAGGTGTCTATAGGCAGGAGTGGGACTGAGGATGGAGAGCAGATCCCACATCGCACCACATCTCCCTCGCTCACTGAACAAGAAGAACTTCAGCCAATCTGCTTTAAACAGGACAAAAGTAATTCGCACTGATTAGCTGACACAAAGAACACTTCACAGCCGTGCCTGTGTATACTTTTTTTGCCAAGTAGGATATTAACGATATATCAGCATTTGCTCCACCCACTTAACTATAGCGTGCAATTTATCTTTATAAAGCAACAAAGCTCTTAGTGTATAAGTTCTTCTAAGGGTGGTCAGATATACTTTTATTTAAGTTAAGCAATTAAGGACCTACATACTCTGGTGTACTTCGGTCCACGCGGATCCAAAGCAGAAGTCTGCCAGACTGATCTGCACAGAGATCAATTTTTTACGTCCGCATCAGCAATGCGCACAATGGCATGTACTGTTCTGGGTGCGACATCAAGCTGATAAAGTTGAGAATCGGTGTCATTTGTGGACAAAATGGAGTCAAATCTTGAAAAGTGTCTCATGTAGGAGATTAGAAAACTTTCCGACGCATCAATGAAGGAATACAAAACTTTCAGAGAGCAACAAATTTGTGGGAGGAAAATTCTCAGATCCTGGGTAAGGTAGTTCTTTTCTTTTTTCTTTTATTGTTTTAAAGCTAAAATGCAAACTATCTCTTCCTCCTGATCCTTGACATCATGACTGAAATTGTGAGAAATTAAAGAATTTGTCCGGCGGTCAGTACGCTCGAGTATGAAGTCTCAAACATCCACAGACAATATACACTCACCGGCCACTTTATTAGGTACACCTGTCCAACTGCTCGTTAACACTTAATTTCTAATCAGCCAATCTCATGGCGGCAACTCAGTGCATTTAGGCATGTAGACATGGTCAAGACAATCTCCTGCAGTTCAAACCGAGCATCAGTATGGGGAAGAAAGGTGATTTGAGTGCCTTTGAACGTGGCATGGTTGTTGGTGCCAGAAGGGCTGGTCTGAGTATTTCAGAAACTGCTGATCTACTGGGATTTTCACGCACAACCATCTCTAGGGTTTACAGAGAATGGTCCGAAAAAGAAAAAACATCCAGTGAGCGGCAGTCCTGTGGGCGGAAATGCCTTGTTGATGCCAGAGGTCAGAGGAGAATGGGCAGACTGGTTCGAGCTGATAGAAAGGCAACAGTGACTCAAATAACCACCCGTTACAACCAAGGTAGGCAGAAGAGCATCTCTGAACACACAGTACGTCAAACTTTGAGGCAGATGGGCTTCAGCAGCAGAAGACCACACCGGGTGCCACTCCTTTCAGCTAAGAACAGGAAACTGAGGCTACAATTTGCACAAGCTCATCGAAATTGGACAAGAGAAGATTGGAAAAACGTTGCCTGGTCTGATGAGTCTCGATTTCTGCTGCGACATTCGGWTGGTAGGGTCAGAATTTGGCGTCAACAACATGAAAGCATGGATCCATCCTGCCTTGTATCAACGGTTCAGGCTGGTGGTCGTGGTGTCATGGTGTGGGGAATCTTTTCTTGGCACTCTTTGGGCCCCTTGGTACCAATTGAGCATCGTTGCAACGCCATAGCCTACCTGAGTATTGTTGCTGACCATGTCCATCCCTTYATGACCACAATGTACCCAACATCTGATGGCTACTTTCAGCAGGATAATGCGCCATGTCATAAAGCTGGAATCATCTCAGACTGGTTTCTTGAACATGACAATGAGTTCACTGTACTCAAATGGCCTCCACAGTCACCAGATCTCAATCCAATAGAGCATCTTTGGGATGTGGTGGAACGGGAGATTCGCATCATGGATGTGCAGCCGACAAATCTGCGGCAACTGTGTGATGCCATCATGTCAATATGGACCAAAATCTCTGAGGAATGCTTCCAGCACCTTGTTGAATCTATGCCACGAAGAATTGAGGCAGTTCTGAAGACAAAAGGGGGTCCAACCCATTACTAGCGTGGTGTACCTAATAAAGTGGCCGGTGAGTGTATGTGGAGTCCGCACGGCTGAAGGACCGCACACAGTACGCCCGAGTATGTGGGAGCCTTTATTCCTATAACTTTCTAATACATAATAACATAAATTGATGTTTATTGGCCATCAGCTGTCCTGATTTCTAAAATTGGCATCAGATTCAGTAGACCTCATATTGGTCCACCTGTATATTATCCCACAGTTTTAACATTTTCCTTGTCAGCTGCTTGAATTTTATTCAAGTTTCATTTAGTTGTTCAACAACCCACCTAAAAGTTATGACAATATAACACTGTCAATGCAGAGCTCTGTCTAGTGTGCATTTTTAATAGCTAAAATATCAATATTTTGTGTCAATGTATTTTTTTCTGCTTCACATGAAACAACAAAATTTTGTCCCACTCCTATTTGTCTCCTCTAAGTGGAGCTTCTTACTCCTGAGAAGCAGATGTAAAACAGATGTTTATTCAATTGCTGCAGTTTTGTATGCAAAGAGGACATATTGTCGAAGCCTTGGCCTATGATGCTGCCATTGTTAGACCCCCCCCCCTCCCATTGAGAATAAAATGGAAAAGCAGTAATAAAAAAGGGGGTGGGGTGTGTTGTGGTGGGCAAAAGTGACTGAAATCTCTGCTGTGAGGCGATAGGAGGTGAATAACAAAAAGAGGGAGTCCGGTCGGTGGACAGATGGATGGATGAATGATAGACGAGGAGAGGGAGAGAAACGGAAGCCAAGAGCACTGCTGTGGAGTGATAGTGCCACAGACTGGGATAGGGAGGGTGAGTGTGAGGAAAAAATGCAGGTCAGGGAGGTTGGACTTGTTGCTTTCTGGTACTTACAGTCTGACAAGAGAGTCTGAAAGAGAATCCTGACAATGAGGGTAAAATTGAGTTGGGGCCAAAAAGAAGAAAAATTATTAGGGCTAGAGAATTGTGGCCTATCTTTAAGTAACAGGGATGTTTTGGAGAGAGGACTGGACATCTAGCCAGGAACATTTTGTAAACAGAAAAAAAGCAAATGGCTTTAAATCACTAAAATGCTTCAAAGTTCTGGAAGAGTGTACAGTGGAAGCTCAAGTGAAAAATAATCTTGGATGAGCAAAAAAAAAAACCAACAAAAGTATGCAACTCAAGTATTAACACAGCTTGAGGGTAAAAGGAATAAACATAATTTAAAGAAAAAAAAGAAATAAAGAAAGAAAGTCTGTGGAGAAAGCACTTTTTTTAAATAAGTGAGAGAGCGAGGAAAAAAGTAAAGTATATGGCAAAGTGAGCTGTTTGAAAACAAAGGCACCAGACAGTGTGGTATCTCTGTGTGGGGGAACTGAATACAGAAGAGAGATGACAAACAGAAGCACTTCAGGGGGTGTGTGGATTGAACACACATTCACAAAGCTGCATGTCAGAGATAGCACCACAAAAGAAGGCCCAGCAGATTCAAATTAATATAATTATCAAGTCAGGTTAATAATACAATAGCTTCTTTGGCAAAGGGTGGATTAGCCCATAGGTCACTGACGCACAGTGTTGTGAGAGACAAGTGCATGTTCTCTCTCTCCCACACACAAACACACACATTCACACATAAAAGAAGTCAATCGAGCAAAAAAAAACAAAAAAAAGTCTCAATTAAGCAGTTAACACCCAAGAACAAAATCCGTTCTAAAACAATGATCACTTAGGATATACATTACTGCAGAACAAGGTATTGCATACACACAGACATTAGTGTACACACACATAAAAACTGCACACTACCCAAAGAGCTAGATAAAGTAGAGACAGGGCAATCTGTCATGGCTGGTTGGCTGGTCACATGAGGTTAATAGATTCCCCTCACATCACCTCGGCCCTTCGTTGCCTTCATCTCCAGCGCTCTTACCATGCTGGCATATTTTGTCAAAAAGGACAAAATGTGTGGCTTCTCTATTAACAAATGCACAACCAAATGAACTCTTGTTCTCATCATGATGAAAAGGGAAACTAGAAAAACATACTTAAAACTGTCACTACATGAAATCAATTTGCTGGTGATGGGGTTTTCAATTTATGATGAAACACTTTTGGTATTTTGTGCTCACATTAAGCCAAGTGGAATTGTTTAACTGAAATATTTGAACAAAAGATCCTAGTTTATACACTGACTCCTTTATGCCGCTGTAAAGAGAATTATTATTAAATTGACAGTTCACTTCCTGCAATCCAGGAGTTCTACAATTACTGACAGCTGGGAGTTTTGATTCAAACATAAAAATCCTGATTGTTGAGGCATGTCAAGCTGTAGCTACCCAAAGGTGTCAACTCCAAACCTAATGACCACATTCAACTTTATAATGAGCTCAAAGTATAAACTGCTCACATGTGAGTGAGGGGAAATGCTGTGAGACTGTCTCACACACACGCACGCATGCACACACACACACACGTGCGCGCACAAGTTTGCACAGTTATCTAAATGGGGACATTCCATTGACTTCCGTTACATTTCTACAGCCTAAACCTGACCACAAACCCTAAGGCTAACCTCACCTGACCCTAAAACTAACCTAAACTCAATTCACACCTAAGTCCTAAATAGAACCTCCAACCCACCAATGGCATTTAAACCAAATGGGGACTCGATTTTTATCTCCAAATGCACCAGTTGTCCCCAAAAGGTAGGATTTTTGTCTTAAAATTGCCCCCAAATTTCACCAAAGCCGAACCCCCCCCCCCCGCCACACACACACACACACACACACACACACAC
>NW_013952713.1:500937-502467 GCF_001266775.1 Austrofundulus limnaeus | reverse complement strand
CACACACACACACACACACACACACACACACACACACACACACACACACAAAGAAAATCAGCCCAAAACACTTTAGTAACCATGTCAGGTAGAGGTGACCCTCCACCTCTACGACCCTCTACCCTCCACACCACTTTTACTTCCAATACCATTATTGGAGCCTTTAGTATTGGCCATTGGCCAATACTGATATAAAACCAAACAAGATATCAGAACAAATCATACAAACTTTTATTAATTATATTTTTAGAGTTGAGTATTAAAAATGTCTCCATCAAGTCAAACAGAGAACAACTGTCAACAACAGTAGGCATGAGAAAAACTGACTCATTATTAACCAATGGGTTACATAAATTTTAAACTTAAAAATAAGAATATTCTACAACTGAATTAGAATTCAGTTGTAGGTTTCAGTTTAATGAATTCTACAAATTAATTAAAAATCTCTGAAAAATCACTTCAACATAGCCAATAAAAACAAATTTCACTGACTGTGCCCAAACCAATATGATCATTGCTCATAGTCTTCACTTAAACAATACTGTAAACAAAACAAACATATAACTCTAATAACAAAAGCAAAAAACAAAAATAATTTGTTAACTAAATCAATGACTAACTTATATCAATGGCTAGCTGTTTTCACTGATCCATCTCCACTTTCTACAATTCAAACATGATGAGATTTGTTTTTAAGATGCATTGCAGTATGTTGAAAAAAAAACGTTAGACAAAATCAGTGAGACTGCTCTATATGTCTGTATATCTGTGAAATGAGGAAAAATCCGTGTAAATTTGTCAATTCGTACAACTTGACATGTATGCATCACTCCTACTCCTTGCGACTTTATTAGCACATGCTGTTGTTGTGATCATGTGGGCTCTGCAAGCTGGATCCAAACAATGTTGGATAGAAATGCTGGAGCGGACTACTGGAATGGACTGACTGTTGTGCATTCAGCAAGATACTGTACAAGATAAATGTTAAACTAAATTTTGTCTTGCAAGTGTTGTCTCAGGAGCCTAAAAAACAAAAAATTACTGACCAGCATGTTAAAAGGTAAAGACTATAACTAACCATCATCATTATTCAGTAGTTTAAGGTTGACAGAACTGTAGCCAACCTTACTGGACATAACTACAGGTGGAAAACTGATAACAAACTGAAAAGACAGATGCCAAAATGGGCAACAACCAAAGAGCCCAAAACAACTTCTAAAAAGATTTGAGGTGAACTTCAAGGTTAAGGCATATCACTGTCAGATCGAACCATTAGTCAGTGTTTGAGGCAAAGTGGACTTAATGGAAGATGACTGACGAGGGCACCAAAACATAAAAAAGGAAGACCGATTTTTTTGGTCCAAAAATTCTATTAAATAAAAACCTCTTACTGGAAAAAAAATGAAAACCAAAATTCATTGTCTCAGAAAATTCTATTACATAGACATGTGCTAGCCTTCTGTAATGTGAAAGCTGACTAAAGTTGGAAAAAAGAGTGCACAAGACACTTAACTATATACTATACTATAC
>NW_013952713.1:499148-500793 GCF_001266775.1 Austrofundulus limnaeus | reverse complement strand
CAATAAACTTGTTAAACCTTTATCTGTGTTCGGAACTAATTCAGAGCTCACTCACCCGATCATAACAAAAATTCAATACAAAGAAAACAACATATGGACACGAATTTGGAAACATCCATCCATCCTGGTGGACAACTGCATGTCTTTATAGCAGCCACAATCTCACTTTTATTTTTAAAATCATGGAAAAGCAAGTCAGCATCAAACACTGACCCTGGGTGCCCCCTTGCTCTGTCGGCAGTTGAGTGGGCTCTCTTGGCTGGGTCGTCCTTGCTGGGGAGCGGTGGCCTCTCTGGGCGGCGGGCCGGCAATGGGGCTGGGGTCGAGTTTTGGGGGTCTGGGTGGCTCTGGGGGTGTGGGGTGGGGTGGAGTGTTGGTCCCGGTTTCTGGTGGCCTTCGGGGCTCCGTCAATCCATGGTTTGCCTGGAGGGAGAGGTATTTGGGCTGCTCTTTCTGGGTGGGTTTCGGGGAATGGGAGGGCTTACTGGGGCCAGCGGGGGAGCTGACTCCCTGTGGGAGCATTTTGCTCCTTGAGCTTATTCTCCCCATCCCTCACCGCACACCTCCATCCTCTTCACTTTCAACTACACCCATGTAGGCTTTTTTTGGGGGCACAGTTGTGTTATGAGAGCAACAATATTACATTTCTATTTGCCATAACCATCTGGGCCCCAAATTTTATTGTACATCTTAGACATTCACTCATAACATTTTCATGACATTCACATACAGGAACTTAAGGTGGGCACTCATGGCTATAGGTAGCTGGATGGCACCACTCTCGCCTCCTGTGCCTGTGCCCACCCCCCAAGGTTTGCATATAGACACTTAGGGTTTTGGGTTAGAGTAGTGGTGGAGGGGAAACTGGCACCATGCCGGCCTCTGCCTCTTCTTCTTTCCCTTTTTAATTACTCTATAGAACAACATGCACCAACAGTACATTTGGGGGAGGGGTGTGTGTGTCAGGGTCTTTACTCCCATCCCGTTCCATGACTGCCATTTGGGGAGGGGTTTCTGAAGAAGGGTGGGCCGCCGGGTACGGTCCTGGGCTGTGGGTGGGCTCGGGGCTTGGACGGTTGCCGAGGGCGGGGCTGGCTCTCCATCCTCCCCGGTGCTGCTTGGTCTCCTGAGGTGTGGCTCTTGGTTCCTGTGGGTGGYCCCCTGGCCATGGGTGCTGCCAGGTTCCGGGGGGTGGACGGCTGGGGGGATGCACTTGGCCGTTGGCGGTGTGGTGGGGTGGTCATGGGTGTGGCTTCTCTGCGGCAGGGGGCTGGCCGGGCGTCCTGGTGCGGCCCGGGCCGGGCCTTGGCTATCTGCTCCTCTCCACCTCAGAATGATTGGGTCTACCTCCTGGGTTCGGGTGTGTGCTGCCTCCAATAGGGGGTGGGTGCATGTCCTGGACCTGGGGGGTATAGAGTGTGTATTGGGGGGTATAAGTGGAATGTGGTGTCCTTGTATGTCTTTGATTGAGTGGAGATGAGGATGAGGGTGGGATGGTGTGATTGTGCATGTGTATGTTTGGGTATATCAGATTCTACTGACTCTTTTAAGAAACATCTTAAGACATTTTTATTCAGACAGGCTTTTAGTTAAATGCTTTTTATTGTGTTTTTAATTGTTGTTTTTATATCTGTGATCTGTTTTA
>NW_013952713.1:494625-497363 GCF_001266775.1 Austrofundulus limnaeus | reverse complement strand
CTTTACATCAGTATCAGTTTTGCATTTGGAGTTTTTCCTTTCATGCAGTTATTTCAGGAGATTTTCCACAAGTTTGTACTGTTTTCATTTTTGTTAAAATTCTGACCTGAACACTTTGTGCACACAGATTTCTTGTTACATGAACATCTTACTATGCTGATGTAAACACTAACTTATGTGGCAAAACACACAGAGATCCGAGCATGCCCCTTGCCATCTGAATGTGCACATGTGCACTTGCACACAACACACAAAGACCAGGATTTGTTGCCATCTCCAGGTCTGAGGGGCCTCCATCACTCCCTGCAGGATATTCAGGCAAATCTAATTGCAGGTAAATGTACAGTGCTGCTCTCTATGGCTCCTGTGTGGAAAAGATGGGAGGAGAGGCCCGGCGACATGGTTAGTATTGGTCGGAATGACTGATTGGCTCTGCTCTAACAGCATTAGACGGTGGAGAAGTGGCTGCCTCCCCTTCCCCCCTGCTCAGCACAGCTTCCCCGCTCCCTCTGAGCCCCCTCTGCTCCGTCGGAGACGGCGAAGGCAGTCAGCTCGACTCGGGGCTGAGCGGTGAGTCGGGGGCACCGGGTGTGACCCGTTCCAGCTGCAGTGCCTCGCGCATCAACTTCCAATAGAGAAGCCCACGGTTGATTTGAGCATATTAGCGGGCTGGTGGGCAGGAGATGGCTCAGACCCGGTTGAGGACCCCTGCCATCCAAGATCTGATCAGAGGTTATTAGCAGTAAAGAGTCACCATGGCTGAGGGGAGGAGACACATCATTTACAGGGTCAGAGCTCGGTTGTAGAGAGCCGCCTGGGCAGCACACACACATACACACACATATGCACAAAGCTACACACACTGGACAGTAAAGGGCAGCTCATTACTCAGTGAGAGCTCAGGTTTCCAGCGTAGACCTCTCCATTAGACCCCCAGTTAGGGAGAAATGAATGGCTGCAGCTCCTCTGCACTCATAAACCATCCAGAGCAGGAGAAAATGAGATACAACTTAAAAGAGGGAGGGGATCTTATAGCTGCAGTGTGTACGTGTGCACGAGGGGTCCTCAGGTCTTTGAGATGAAAATGTCCAGCTGGCTGGCCGTCTGCTGCCTGACCCCTGAGCACAAGGTCAAAAGCCAGGGTCCCCATCCAACCGGCCGATGACCAACACATGCAGTGTACGCGCATGATATCTACACTTGTTCAGTTTGTTTGTGTGTATAACGTGTGCTTTCAGAGAGGGGGGAGGGCGCGTGCATTCTGTCGTGTGTGCGTAATTGATCATTTAATCTAGCTGACATCATAATCCCCGACGCATGTTTAACTAACTGCCCTGCAGAGGAGCAGAAGGCCTGAGTAATTATCTCATCTGGATACATTAATAACGAAGCATCACTCACCGTTACCTCGGCTCCATCGCTCCCGAATCAATCGCGACCGTAAGTGAGAGAGTGAAAGATAATAGGCCCGGCCCCGCGTGCGCCTTTGTTTGTGTTTGTGTGCGTGTTTCAGGTTTGCTGCATCGATGTGTCGCACCTYGAAGAAGAAGAGCGTCGGCCATCAYGCAGCCCGACCTGCAGGTGGAGCGAGCTAAAATGGAGACCCGGCGGGTGCGTTGTTGTTTCCTGTGTTTCTGCAGAACGGATGCATCGGTGAGGCAAAACACGGGAAAAAAAGGACCACAAATCAACAACATTGGAGGTAAAACAATCAATAAGTCCAATCGAGTGATGAGAATATGGGAAGGATATGCGGTGCGCGTCGTGAAATGAGCGTTTCGTTTTGTTTTAAACTGAAGTGCACGATTCAGAGTCAATTGTGCAAAAGGACAGCAGCCACATAAATGCCAATCAAATTAAATGGCAGCTAAAACAAAAAGAGGTGGACCGAGCCATGTGTCTCTGTCCCTCTGTGTGTGTGTGTGTGCGTGTGTGTGTGTGTGTGTGTGTGTGTGTGTGTGTGTGCATGAGGGTCTTAGGAAAATTATTGCTATTGATTTAAGGTGGAGAAACGTGGAAATGTTACCAGATGGGACATTTAGCTGTAAGTGGCTTCAGATGAGACGAGTCATCCTCAAAAGGCCAGAGCAGAGAAAAGCCGCGAACGCCCATCAAAACACCAAATGCTGAAACCTCTCGTCACGAGGAATCCACAATTGATCATAAATACATATTTTTTTTGTTTTCTGTGTCCAGGAATTCTGAGCTTTAAAACAACAATGAATTGTTTCTTTGCTAAACCCTTTAAATTGCATGAAAGCATCAAAACAAAATGCTGATCACTATTACATGTTACTTCACCATTATCAAAACATATGAACAGTATAAAGTCTAAGTTACAAACGTTTTAAATGTCTTAACTGCATATTCATCTTTGTGTGAAAATGTGTTTAATTCCTACTAATAACTTCAGAATTCTGCTGTTCAGGAAAAAACATATAAAATACTTGCTTTTAATACTAAATGTTACAACTTAATGATAACTGGCCGAAATTCCTAGGCTTTCCAACATAAATGCAAACTCTAGTCAGGTTTTCCTGGTAAATGCAACTGACATTTAAGGGACCCACGATTAGTTGTAACATTAAACTTTATTTGATAAACATTTATTTTAACTGCAAAATAAAAACTGTAAAAATACTGTAGGCTGTTTAGTTTTGTAAATTTTTAAAAATATATTTTAACACGGACGGAGCCATTTAATTTACACGCAAAGCATTCTGGGTAAATGATGACGT
>NW_013952713.1:489561-491802 GCF_001266775.1 Austrofundulus limnaeus | reverse complement strand
GAGTGTATTTATTTAGTGGTTCATATGATTCTGCTTTTATTTCTAATTATGTCAGTTTTAGTCCTCCATACAGAAGAAGCCTGATAATCATCTATTCATTCGTATGAGGTGTGTTGGAGCAGAGAAACAAGTAAAACATGCAGGGCTGCGGCCCTCCAGGACCAGGACTGACCATGCCTGGTTTAAAGCATTTTTTTTGAACTGAAGTTTTCTGTAAAGGTTATAGAAATTAACATCTTACCCATTGAAGATAGTTCTTTGAACAATCCTCGTGTGGAGAAATGTGCTGTTAATTTCCTCACATGAGTTTTTACATAGATTTCTGTGGTTATTTGCTAGCAGCAGTTATCATAGCACTTCCTGTGCAGGAATATCACAATATTTCTGCAGGAATAAACACAAAATATGAAGAAAGTAACTTAAACTTTTTAAAATAGAGTTGGCATAAGCTGCAAATCACATTCAACAACTGGAGTTGTAAGACAGAATCAACTTTTTTTGAGGTTTTAGCTCATCAGTTCTGCAAACAAGACTGTTTAAAGAAGCTATGAATAAATATTTTTTAACCTTTCCACTGAAATTCATATCAGAAAATCTGAACTGTACCTTTAAATTGTAATAAAAAATATATTTCTAAACATAGATTCATTTAGTTTGTGACAACAGTTGAGAAACAGCCCTTGAGATGACATTTATTCCTGCAGGGACTGATAATAACTGTGATTGTGGTTCTGAGCTGCAGCTTAGTGAGGAGGCACCTTTGAGTTGTTTATTTCAATCAWGTGCAACAATCATACCTTTCCCTCATATACAGGTTGCACCGGAGTCGGTGTGTTTCTGTGGGAGTTGGCTGAGTGTGTGTATGTGATTACCCAYGCTGTTATCAGCAGCGAACCTCCATTCAGTCCAACTGAAATGAAAGGTTTTCCTTTGTCACCAAGCAGTTTCTTTGTTTCCATGGTGCTATGATTCTGTCAAAATCCCAGAGAAAACAGAGGGGAGGAGAAAAAAAAAATCAATGCCCCCCCACCCCCCACCCCCAGTCATCAGCTGCCGTCTCAACCTAGCAGGCCACCGCCATGTAAGTACACATGCCAGCACGTGCATTCTTAGCTGGAGACAAAATCAGAACACATCAGAATATGTCGCTCTTGTGCCTTTTCACCTCACCTGATTAATTAATTTTTATTTTCACCTGGAGAGGCGAGCAGCCATTTCACATATGTTGAATGCTCGAAAAGTTAATGAACTCAATAGATTAAATAAAGAAGATGCCTTCTGCCTTTTTGCAGGGCGCATTGCATTATTTACAGTAGGTTTGCAGTGAGTGAGAAGATTAGGAGATCGATTGCGTCTCATTCCGCAGCAAGTCCCTGCATCGGTTAGAGCACAAACAGGTCTGTATGTTTAGAAAGAAGTGATGAGTTTCAGTGAAATGCACACAACTTTTATCTATTTATTTTTTTGTACGTTTGCATTCTCTGAAGAGGTTGAACAAACCTTGAAAACAAGTGACTGAATTCTTTTTGGAAGTTGCTGAGTTGAAATATGCCGCTATTGTTTATCACTAACAGGTCTGAGAGTAAAGCAAAATTGTTCGACGTCTCTACACACGTTTGAGTTGTAAATACTGACTCAAAAACACAGACTACAGCGTACAAATGATGTAGCAAACTTTTATTTTTTTACAACTTAAAGCAAACAACACTCATCTTCTAACACCTCTCAGCCCTTCTGCTCCTCTGCGGTGAAGAGGATTGAAGTTATATTTGTAGCTACAGCTGTATTTRTACTCAGATTAGGTGTGCTGTAGTCATGGAAGAGTTAAGGCACAAAGGATAATGTTGTATGATAAATAGGTGTTTGTACCTAAAGGCTTTTAGAAACACTGTTGCTTCATTACAGCTTTTAGTCTAAACCACTAACTGCACATTAGCTTGAAAACACACAACCCTGGATGTAGATCACGGCTGTGGGAGTTTGTTCAGCTCAGAAACCCAGACTTTATATTGACATTTTGATACCTTCTCTTCTCCTTTTTATACATTTCTATGCTAGATTCAGGTAGAATTTGCACCGCCCACTGCAAATTTGTATCCACTTCTCCACTGCCTGTTAACCCTTTGTTTCATGTGATGAAAAACGAAAGTTACGTATGTACAGTAACCACGGTTCTATGAATCCTGAATGACCGCCAGAGGGCGGTGCTAAAAGCACTGAATGTTCCCTTCGCGCATGCGC
>NW_013952713.1:486087-487276 GCF_001266775.1 Austrofundulus limnaeus | reverse complement strand
TATAGAAGGACTCTTGGCCAGGGATGTGCCAAGGCGTCCTGGCCCAGTGTGCCTGATGCCCCCGTAACGGAATACCATAGAGGGCAATGAGTCGACTCTTCTGTGGCAAACAGGTCTACCTCTGCCTGACCGTAGAGTTGCCATATCATGCGCACTATGTCGCTGTGGAGAGACCACTCTCCTGGAGCAGGTGCCTGCCGAGAAAGGGAGTCTGCGGCCCGGTTGTCCTGCCCTGGTATGTACACTGCCCGCAGAGTGGACAGGCGAGGAGAGGCCCATCTCAGGAGATCCCTGGTCACCTTCAGGAGCTGTGCCGACCTGGTGCCACCCTGATGGTTGATGTGGTAGACCACAGAGGTGTTGTCCGATCGAACCAGGACATGTTTCCCYTCCAGGTGGGGCAAGAAGTGCCTGAGAGCTAGAAACACAGCACGTAGCTCCAGCACATTTATGTGTCTGGAGCGATCCTGGTGACTCCAGCGGCCCCGAACTGCTCTGTGCTGCCACACAGCCCCCCATCCCATGGAGCTGGCGTCTGTCGTGACCACCTCCCTGTAACACACAACCATCCCCATAGGGACACCTTTGGACAAATAAGCTCTGTCCCTCCATGGGTCCAAGGTACGYMGACAAGATCTCGTCACCACAATTTTGCGATGCTTGTGAAGCCTGGCATCAAGATGAAACCCATTGAGCCACATTTGAAATGGGCGCAGTGACAGCAGACCTAAGGGCACGACCCGGGTGAGTGAGGTCAGTTTGCCTAGCAGCTGCAGGAAGGTAAGGTAAGGAAGCTGCCTGCCCAGCCTGAATTGACTGATGTGCCGGAGAACATCGTCCACCCTCTGAACAGACGGGTAGGCTGTCATGGAGGGTGAGTCCAAGAACACCCCAAGAAAAGTTGTTGCCTGCGATGGAATCAGGCAGCTCTTTGCTAAGTTGCTAAATTCATTTCCCAACTTTTCCATTACATGTCCAAGTACCACTGGGTAAGACACTGAACCCCCCACTGCCTCTGATGTGTCCCATCTGTGTATGAATGTGATCTAAGCAGGGGTTCCCAAACGTTTTGTCTTCTGACCCACAAAATATACATGGTAAAAATTTGTGACCCCAAACATTACTGGTCTGAGTAAACAAACTCCATTAATAACCCTAAAAACACAGACTTTTTGACAATCTAAACAGC
>NW_013952713.1:483689-485986 GCF_001266775.1 Austrofundulus limnaeus | reverse complement strand
GCCCCCAGCTATTTTTGGATGATAAACATTTGTATCAGGTCAACTAAACATGGGCATAGTAACAATATTTTTATACTACATTTATCCATTTAAAAAATACTAACCTCACTCCTTTGTAAGGCAAAAATGTAATTAATTCAGAAAATCTTTTCAGGACCCCATCTTGATGTTTTGGGACCCCATTTTGGGTCCCGACCCCAACTTTGGGAAACACTAATCTAAAGCACTGATTAGTCTCTATAGAATGATTTACCTGTATTAGCTTTGTAGTGAGATCTATGAATGAGTTAATAAGGGCACAGATTGTAGTGTAAAGCCCTTTGAGTATCCAGGTTGGATAGAAAGGTGCTATAAGAACAGTCCATTTACAATACCTATATGAACTTCCTGTTTCTTTTTATTACAGTCCTGACTAACCTGTTAACAAGATGACTTGGCATTGAAACTGGGTTACAATTAGCATAAAAACACATTCAATGCATTTCAGAGCCAAGTCAGAGGCATTAGACACACACCTTCGCAYGCACGCACGCACGCACACACACACACTCACTCTAACACCCATAATCAATTCAGCATCTGTAATTAACTTGAGAAGCTTCCAGCCGTGGGAAGAACAAGAAGAACCTGTTTGCATGGAGAGCATGCAAACTCCACACAGAAGTGCTTCAAAATATCCAAGTAAATACAAACACAAAAACAATTTGCATGAACAAATAATGAACTTGAAGATGGTGCATGACTTAAMATGACAAGAAGATTCAAACACAAAACCCTTACAATGATATGAATCTTACCTGTTTTAATCAAGCTCTGCCAAATTAAAGGTACTCATTTAAAAACTAATGACAAAGCCTTAAGGCTGTCAAAACCCCACTTTATAAACACTTTTTTACAGTTTAAAAGTGCCATTTAGGAGCAACAGTAAAGCAAGAGTGCATTAGAAACTCCAACAAGATTCAAATGAACAAACTAACATTAATATTTTTGCATCAATAATAATAATAAATTTTTTAAAGTGTCTTTTTGTGCTTTAAAACGTCATGTTGTCAGCATTGTCAGGAAGACTTAATGCTGAAGTTTTTTAAGCTCCCGTGCACAGTTCAAACTTTACTACTGTTGTTTTTCCACACTAACTGATTCACCTCAACACCTGCTTTACAGCCTTGCATTTTTGGTTCATTTCCACGAGGCCGGATTTGAAAGCAGACAGAAGCGAGAAACTTTCTTTCCAAAACTTAACATTTTATTCCTTAAAAAACCCCACATAGTTGAAAATGTCCTTCCTGAAAAAACTGAAAGTCCTTGATTCATTTTTTTAAAAATTCTACAAATACTTCACATTTGTTGATGAGTTTTTCAAAAACATCACAAAAAGTCAGTGTGTTTTGAAGGAAATAATTGAAACCACTTGAAGAATTTTAATTGAAGCATTCAAACGGTAAACGAAGTACCTTATTACATCCTGTRTGGAATGCTGACAGATTTCGGTGTTGTCCATTTGATTTCCAATTGGATCTGATCTCAGAAATCCAGTGTTTGCGCAAGTGATCAAAGCCTCACAAACACAACCCAAACAGCAACGSGTTTGTTGTGCCAAACAAATAGAATATTGAGATTTTTGACCTTACCTCCAAAAACAACTAAAGAAAAAACGAAAAGGAAAAGATTCTGTTTGGGAGCCWTTAGGGCCCCCCAAAACGTTTCTTTCCTCTTTAAAAGACTCCACAGACGAAAGGACCCTGTGAAGTGTGTCTCCCCAGCCGCCGTGACAGCTAATGCGAGGCCATTAGTGTGTGCGTTCGTGTGTGTTTGTGTGCTTGTGTCTCTCAGAACCTCTCCATGCTTTTAAGACACTCCTCAAGATTCTTCAAGGCTGCAAAAGCACACAATGGAGAGAGTCTGGGACAAGGACAGCTTCTATCTGTGTGTACGTGTATGTGTGAGTGCGTGTGTTGATGTTTACGGTATCTCTATGTGTTTCTATGAAAGCCYACTTGCTGGTCTTCAAGGAAGCTCTTCGAAGTTGGAGACATGCAGCCAGAACATCAAACCTCGTCATTAAAGAGGCTTTCACAGAAATAAAGAGGCAGGCGATGAAGATGACGATGAGGAGGAGTAATTAGGAGGACATGAGAGGGAATGGATTCACTGCTTTTATCTCTTTAGCTCTTAGTGGCTAAAGTAAAGAAGCAAATAAGTGAAAGTAGACAAAAAAAGAAGAACACTAAAGGACAAAACATCTGACAGACAGACAGACAGACAGACAGACAGACAGACAGACAGACAGACAGACA
>NW_013952713.1:479693-483019 GCF_001266775.1 Austrofundulus limnaeus | reverse complement strand
ATCAGGACCCCAAATCCCCGACATCCCCCCAAACACACAGATTTAACAAAAAGTTGACAAAAGAAAATGACTCATTGCTCATGTGCTCATATGATAGCAACTTTAGAGAAATAAAAATGTTTCTAACTCTGTCACCCCAACACACACTTTAGTGTCAACACATGTTGCAACATCTCACAACATTGCATGAGATCGCACATAAAGTCCTTTACAAGGTTTGACCAAAACGCCTGTGGTTTGAATTTAAACCTCTGAAAGGTGGTGGGCGATATGCATTCCTTTATGCAGTAGTAGGACTTAAGGCCATAAGTCAATAATTCAGTAGGGGAGACCGGGGTCTGTAGCAACAAGGGACGGTTGCAACACGTCATTTTTCTCCAAACAGAAACAAGCTCGAGTGATGACACTCACACTGTACCTGCTCAGTTAGATGGCCCACCTTGCAAAGAAAAAGTAAGTAGATTCAAAAACTGCTTCAGGATTTATTTGAAAAAAAAGGTACCAAAGTATTTTTTTTGCCCAGCTTTATTTTTGTTATACTGTTGTGACTGTTTTTGTGATCCAGCTCAAACTTATATGCTTTAAACTAGTGATATGTTGACTTTTAACTAATATAGTTAACATGTATCCAGATCAGCTTATTTAGCCAACACATGAGGTTTTATCATGACTGACAGGAAGAGGTTGCAACTGTCCCCATGTGATAAATCCATATAAAACAGAGCACATACAGAGGATATTAAGATGTTGAAAGTTTACACTTAAAAGGGTATTGGGTTTTCAACAATGTTTTTAAAATCCCAGTTTCTTTCAATGTAAATTTTGTATAATGTAGGTGTACAGTGACAATAGGCAAAACAAAAGTTAATTGTCTCACAAATTGTTCTATTATCCTTGTCTCTAAAAGCCAACTGTATTTTATATCAATTAGAATCTCTGACCTCTGTATATAAGGTCTACTCATCAAGGTAAATCTATATTCATCATTTGATCAAAAAGAATAAGTGTAATATATTGATTTAATAGTATGTTGAAACCACCCCCAAACAATGTTGCAACTGTCCCTGGCCCCGGKGTCAGTTTCAACATCCGACTTTTCATTTTCAAATGCAAATTGTGAAGAAAGTACATGCTTTAATCATCTCTAAATGGTTTTGACTATTAACAGACAGATGTAAGTTTATTGTATTAAAATTTGGTTTGTCTAATTCAAATCTTCTCTGAGTAACAGAGTCAAAYGTAAAAAAAAGTGTTGCAACTGTCCCCGGTCTCCCCACTCTTGAAAAATGACACCACATTTCCTTACTTAATGATGATCAAGACAAAAAAGTTTTTAGAAACCTAAAACCTTTAAAGCATTGTCACTTAAAATGATTTTTTAATACAATGAACACACGCAAATGTTTGYGGCACGACAGCTCAGTGCTTAGCACCGACGCCTCACAGCAAGAAGGTCCTGGGTTCGATCCCCGGTTCGGACCTGGGGTCTTTCTGTGCGGAGTTTGCATGTTCTCCTCGTGTTTGCGTTGGTTTTCTCCGGGTACTCCGGTTTCCCCCACCCCTAAAAAAACATGTACAATAGGTTGCCTCCAGGCCCAGGCCGCCCTTGAAAAAGAGATCTGAGATCTCAATGGGACTTGCCTGGTTAAATAACGATAAATAATAAAAAAAAAATAATAATAAAATAACAAATACTTGTTGCACATGTTGTTAAAAACATGTTTAATCTTCATTTTGATGCCTGTAAGAGATTATTTAAACTTCTCCATGTTAAAAGTTTTGCTCATACTTTTGTGCTCGGCTGCATACGTTAACTTTCCGACAGATTAAACCTTTTTCCACCTATATGTGAAAGTGTTAAAAATGATCTTATCTTGTGCTTCACACTCATATAGTCCCTTTGTGAGTGCTAACGCGCTCGTTGTCTTTTCATCCCTGAGGACTCTATTGAGACAGATGTTCTTGATCTCAAGGGGTTTTCATGCCTCGATAAAGACAGACAGATGCATCATAGAAACTTGTGTATGAGCTTGAATTAAACACGTGTGGGTATGAATAGCGCACCGCAGAGGATAAAAGACACTTTCATCATTATGTGGACTGTTACTCCTGCCGAGCACCTGTGAAAAGCAACGCAACATGGAGAGCTTTCATAGCTGTCCCCCCCCTCCCTTTCTTTCCTGCACTTTATGTCTTTCAGAGTGAGAGTTGCAGGTCCGGGCCATTTATGTTTATTTTAGGCTGTTCATTTTTTAAAGCTCTGCTGATGGAGTTTACAGTCAATAATATCACCTCTAATAAATTTGCATTGTGGCAAGGTGCTCTGGCTCAGGTGGCAGGAGGCCTTGAGAGTGGTGCACATACACTCGCGCACACCCTCTGCTGCTTGAGCGTCTACGCAGCCATGAAGGTGACAGACTGATGAAGTGGTGGAGAAAACGAGGGATGAGCGCTTATTAAGGGGGAAGGAGAGGGAGGTATTTTGATCAGGGCCAGTGCAGGAGCGATTGTGAATGTTGGGGTAAAGGGTACTGGAAGGACAAACAATTTTGACGGCAGGTGGGAAAACAAAGTGGGCGAAAGTGCAAAAAAAAAAAAGAAGGACAACAGGAGGAAAAAATAGGAATGATCAGGGGGAGAAGAAAGGGAAGGAGAAATTAAGATTGAGGGAAATGACAGTATGAGAAGGAGGGAGCAGTGTCGGGGAGAAGCAGAGAGTCGGGGTATTGATCGAGCAGACCTGTCGGCAGCCAGACAGCCAGGAAGACGTCTGTCCTTGTGCTGCCACTCTCTGGCCTGCAGACACCTAACCCCACCCCACCCCATCCGCCCTGCTCCTGCTGGGGTGGCGGCGTCAGACTGGTGTGTGTGTGTGTGTGTGTGTGTGATACTCGTGCATTCACAAAAGTGCGTTTGTGTTTGACATTTAGCATTTTGTCCACTGTGTGTAGGTGACTCTGCCTGTGCAGTCAGCCGGTCTTCCAGGGCCTCAGGTGCGTCGTCTTTTCCCCCCTCTGTGGAATTAAGCAGGTTTCAGTCTGGAAACAAAGCTCACGCTCCCCGTCGTCACACAGACATATCTCAGGAGTGTGGATTTTATCAATAGGAAGCATCCTGCACTGTGGCAGTAACAAGAGCTGGAGTCCTTTCTTGAGGATTTGCTGTCAAACACCAGCAGCATCCTTTCCCTCATCAGGCCCTCGCCTTCCCGTTTGGGGATTTAGTCTTTATATAAATTTGTATCCTGGAGAAGAAACATCCTTTTTCGGTGAAGGAACTTTGGCAGCTGCAGCCAAGCTTTACTTTTCCTGTTTTATATATATATA
>NW_013952713.1:475502-476993 GCF_001266775.1 Austrofundulus limnaeus | reverse complement strand
TATATATATATTCTGCTGTGACTGGGTCTGGATAATGAATGAGCACAAACACCATCACACTAAACGATGCAACAGTGATGATAAATCGTTCGGACAAGTAATTTTGTTTTTACGCTCCCATCTTCAGAAGATTGTTTAGAAACAAAGTTTGAAGTCTTCTGCTTGAACGGAGCGGCATTAGGGTGGAAATCCAAGCGACGAAATGGGCAGACGAAAGCAAAACACAAGCAGAAACTGGAGGAGACAGGTACCTCTAAGTGAAAGAAAGAAAGTGAGGCAGAGAAGGAAGAAATGAGCGCAGAGAAGATGAATCCGATTTCTCTGGGTAAATTGGACTCCCCTGCTTTCTCTAATTCATGTTCCAGAGCTGCTGCATCGATGGCGAGATGGAGAGGGAGAGCGGGAGAAGAAAGGAGGGGAAAAGGGAAGACAAATCCATGCAGGGGGAGAGCAGAGGGAGACTCCGGCCGCTCTCCCACAGGCAGACAGCAATCAATAAATCAATAGGAAACTGTGGTTGGCTGGAGCACGGGCTGGGAGGATGGAGGATGGAAAAGAGAGAGGCCTGAATCAAAGTAGCTCCAAGATGGATGGAGCGAGAAGAGGACGGGTGAGGAGGAGGAGGAAAGGAGGGAGAGAGCGTGGGTTCGATAGAGGTGGAGGTGTGCAAAGTGGAAAGGTGGTTTTAGTAGGAGTTTAGAAAAAAAAAAGGGAAAAGAGGTGGAGGTCCAGAAGGCTTCTGGGGTCCCCTCCCCGTCCTTCTGGAAGCACATCCTGCTCTGGTGGTGCAGTGATTGGGCTTGGCACTGTGCGGTGCCCCGCTGCGGCCTGCCCAATGAGCCCAGTGAAGCGCGGCTGTATCTGGGGCAGGGGGAAGGTCTGTGGGCCCCCTCTGCCCGCTGGGTGCAGCTTGGTTGACTGGCTGCCGGCCTGACTGCCTGCCTGCTGGCTGCCTGGCTGGCTGGTCATCGATCTCAGTGGGTTGGAGAGTACAGCTGGACGCACACCGAGAGCTGGGGCTAAATCTGGCTCAGGCTCAATCAACGTTTGCACCTGTCTTTTCCAAAGGGAATTAAATGTTGCAGATAGAGAGAAAGAAAGAGTAATGGTGTGTGTGAGCATATGTGTGTGTGTGTGTTTACATCTCAACGTGTGCGTGTGTGTCTGTAAAGGTTAAGTTTAGAAACTGCCCTGAAGGAGTTAGATTGTGAGGAACATGGTAGTTTGGTCATTGGTTAACATGGTTTTTACTGCAGCAGGTGAGTTTAGAGCTGGGGTGGAGGGTGGTTCCTCTGCTCCAACACACCTTATTTGAATGAAAGGGTGATTAACAGGCTTCTGCAGAACTTGAAGAGGTAATTCAGTCACTGAATCAGGAGGGGTGGATCAGGGAAACAGTGCAAGAGAGTGGTTCTGGTGGACCAGGATTCCCCTGGCTTAAAGGGTGTGTTTGTGATGTGTGTACTGCTCTTTAATATTTAGTTTAGTTTA
>NW_013952713.1:472059-474973 GCF_001266775.1 Austrofundulus limnaeus | reverse complement strand
GCCTTATACATAATCTGCAAAATATCATAATCAACCAACTCATAAAATTTTAATAATTTTWATTTACAAAATAACATATTCGAAGAGTGACTGTAATGTTTGACTAAGTATGACTTGAATGTGCAAATGATACAAACTAGACACAAATAGTTGGTGAGCTTCACATACATCATGAAAATACTAAAGATAAAAACAAAATAAAAAGACCCATTGGAAAGCCTCTAAACTTGCCTTTTAAATGGTGCCACATTTGTAAGGAACATGCATCTGTGGGGTGAGCAGTAGAGCTGAGTATTGTTACAAAAAAGAAATAATCTACCAAACACAAAGTTCCTTACTTTTGTGCTAAGTTTATATTGTAATATTGTCTTTTATCTAACAACAACCAAAAGCTTTGTTTATTGTTGTTTATTAATGTTTATGTATTAAAGGTTTGAGCCTCACACCGACTTTGAAATGATGAATCAATGACATCTGTGGTAAAGACTAAAACCATTGCACAAACCTTAACAAATATAAATATAAATAAATTGCTTTCTGGTGAAAGGACGTACACAACTAAATTATTGTTTTTAATAAAGTAAATGAATTTAAAATGTCTATTTAGTAAATTCTTCCACTTCTCTCCAAAACATGTTGTAAGAACGCATTCATTTGCACATTTTGTTTCTTGTTTCTGGACCCAGATTAGCTGCAGATTAAGCGGCAGAAAGTGGCAGCTCACACTGTTCATCTCTATTAGGCTGCTCTGAGATGTTTAAAGCTGTAGTCAATAATCATTGTGCAGTTAAAGTGCTCGCGCTGAAAGGCTGTTAAATGACTTTGTGCGCCATAACCTGGGAGGTGTTCGACTACAACAGATTTAAAACTAACAATCACCATCCAGCAACTTAACTCCCAGTTTGTTTCTTCTGTTTTCTTTTGTTTGTCCTCCTTGCTCGTCCTTCCGTCTGCTTAGCCTCTCTGCTCCCATCGTTTCCTTGCTTTTCTGCTCCCTTTGACCTTTTTTGTCTCTTCTGCTCGTCCTCTCCTGTCTTCCAGCTTCTTCTTTCTACACCATCCTCTTCTGCATTCCTTTTCCCCTCTATTTCTCATCAGTTTTTTTTCTCCCTCCTCTCCTGTCTCCTCTGGGGTCCCGTCCTAGAGAGACTGCTCCCGCCTGGACACAGATGGCCCCCCAGATCAGATTTATCAAGGCCAGTAGGGCCCTCTGCAAAAGGTCACTCTCTTAAAAGCTGACCGATCAATGGTCCAGCTTCCTAACAGTCATGGCTTTTTTTTATCAGTTCTCTCTTGTTTTCGGTGTATTTTACCATACATGTGTGTGTGTGTGTGTGTGTACACGTGCAGGTGTGTGCTTTTATTCAATGGCGCACACGCCTGCCTCTGCCTGTGTGTGCAGGCCTGGCAGAGACAGGGGCCCTCGGTGTTACTAATCGAAGGGCCGTCCCTCAGACGTCCCTTTAATGACCTCTCCCGCCTCTAATAGCGCAACCTTTTTGAGGCGCTACTAAATATTTCAGCGAGTCATTAGCTCATTACACGTCATTATCTACAGCACGTCCAGCCGCCGCGATTAGCTGCGAGACTTTTAGCAACTTCTCCAAGGGAAATCAATAATCGGCAGACACTTTCAATCACCGGGATCATTTGTGTGTGGAAATCAAAAATTCTCACAACCACACATTTACGTGCATGTGCACACACACACATTCATCAAGTTGATTTAGTTTCTGGTCACTCCTGTAAAAAAAAAAAAACGTTATTTTTCCCCCTTTTTTGATATGAATAAGGAGCTCAAAAAGGAAAACTTTTAAATTTTTTTTATTAAAGCCCTGCTAAATCTTTTAATGTTGATGCTCAGATTTAAAAAAAAGGAGAAAGAGAAAAGCTCGAAGCAACCTTCAGGCATTGTGTCGCCAAATCTACAAGCCGAACGCAAGATAATATCATTTTTATAGCTTATCTGACACACAAATGGAGCTCAAAGGCGCTTACATCCATCTTTTCAAGCCTTCAAGGCCTCCTGCAGGAGGACAAAACCTCTGCTTGGGTACAACTGATCCGCAGACTGATCGGACTGGTATTATGGCTTGTTTAGTGCACCTTCATATGTTTGAACAAACAGCAAAAATGGTCAAAATAAAAGCGGCAGAAAACAGGATAAGTTCAATTTCAGTTCCATTCACTTTATTAAACCATCACTTATGAGTAACGTACAAACTGTTCAACCTCCAATGAGGTCTTTTACACAATTTGATATTCAACTTGAGATGTTCTCAGATTTTTTTGAATTCACTTTTCTCTTTTTGACGAAAAACCCTGAACTTTATGTTTAAACAGATTTTTTTCTTTTCATTGGTTTAAAGGATGCATTTTATAAAAACACAGCCCTGAAACCCTCATCACTTTACAATGAACTGCTGCATTCAAGCAGGAAATAAAATTAAGTGTTCTTACAGGCTTTAATTCCCGGAAGGTGGTGTGACCTAAATGCAGGATTGTATTAGTATTATTTTCTTAACAGAGATGAGATGTATGAGGACATTCATTCATCAGTTTTGAAAAGAAGCCATCATTTTGTTTCTGATGCTCAAGTTTGAGTTCACCATCCTCTGACGTCTCCAGGCTTCGAGGGTTGAACCTGAGCTCGCCCGCTGCCCAGAAACAAGACGAGAGCTGTTTAAAACCACCACGAAACCCCTCTGACACACTTCAGGAGTCCCTTCACAAAGGGCATGGTGTGTGTGTTGAAGTGTGTGACTAATATCCTTTAACAAAGTGTGAGATTAAGAGACTCGGGGCCAGGGGAGGGCGGAGCTGCAGCTTGTTAGGGAGGTCAGAGGTCAGCTCTTCTTGAATAGACCCAAACATCCTCAATTAATTACACACACACACACACACACACACACAC
>NW_013952713.1:470013-471267 GCF_001266775.1 Austrofundulus limnaeus | reverse complement strand
GTATTTTTCTGCATTTCCCTTGAACAATGCAACTCTTGAGGTCCATCCATCGCCCTCTCCTCACCTGCAGCTCAGAGACACAAGAGGAGTTCCTCTGAATCAGCTAAAACTTTAAAAGCTTCATTAGAAAGAGGAAATACAATTTGCTTTCTGTTGTTATCTCTGCTCTCTTTCTACAGAAAATCCTCTGATCTGAGGAAAAAGTGAGATTTGATGTGTGTCTGTGTGGGGAGTGGATGGAGGCACAATAAGTTTAGAAGGTTTTATTGAGTTACCTGACCTTTTGAGTGTTTTCTTTAATAAATGCTGTTTTATTGTGTTTTGATTCATTTCTGGCCGTGCATATCTCAGGACTCATTGAGCTTTATTTCTCTGACATGATTCAGTTTATGCATTATTTTTCTGTTTAGATGGGCAGTAGGCACTGATCACTTGTTTAAGAGGTAGCTCAGAAATGTGGGTTTTTAAAAAAAACTTTTTGTTGGTTTGAATTTGTGTGTAAACATTCACTGCAAACTACAAATAAAGAATCTTAAAAAAATACAAAGCCTTTTAGACAAACAATCAAAACCAAACACAGATCAGCTGTCCACTGACTCATTTTCTTGCGGTTTTATTAATATTAATATTATTTTTTTATTTTAAACTCCCTGCATTCCTCCTCTCCTCTCATTTCTGCTTTTTTCACTCACTCCGTTCAGCACATCCTGACATCCACCACAACAATATTTCACATCCTGATTTATTTTGGTCCTGGAGTCATGTGACCCTAAATATTGTAACTGACCCTGGGCGTATTGATCTTCCTGTGTCGGCTATTGCACAGCAACTTCCTGCCTTATAACGGCCCCACAAATCCCCTCACCATCTATCACTTTCAGCATCTTCATTTAGGGTTTAAAAAAAAGCTCCAAAGTTTATTTTGATATTTTCTTCCATGTGTTAATCTATAGAAATTACTAAATCACTGTATGCTGTTTTGGTGGTATTTTCCTTTAAAGGTGCAGTATGTAACTTTTCTAAAAATGTATTTTTTTACATATTTGTTCATTCTGTCACTATCTCCTGACAGATTGATATTAGACAGGTAAGCTATGGAGGAAAAAAGAGTCCTCTTGCTTTTCCCGGTGGTACTACAGGCTTTAGAAAAATCCAGGCTTACCCGAGAATTAACAGCCAATGAAAACAGAAGTTCCCTTTCAGTCAATTCACTCGGTACAACATCATGTATGGGAACCACGCCCCTGCGTGTCC
>NW_013952713.1:446389-461646 GCF_001266775.1 Austrofundulus limnaeus | reverse complement strand
GCTCTGAGCTCTGTGTTACGGTGAGATCGCCTCCTGTTTACAAGTGTGCACGCTCCCGGCTGTGGGGGAGGAGCCTAGGAAGGGGAGCTGAGAGCAGGGGGAGGGACTACAAGGTTGTTTCTGTTCAAAATTTTTCTAAGTTTTTGGGTTCCCAAGAAACTACATACAGCAGCTTTAACAAAGTTTGAGAAAACACATTTAAATCGTTAGTTTGATTTGTCTGTGTATCTTTGTTTGTTTGTGTGTGAGAGAGACAGTTTCCTAATAATGTAATTTTGCCAAAGGTAAGACAGAACCCCCCTCCTGTCACTGTTATAATGAGGGGTATTTATATTTGTTACCCGGTAGCAAAGCCCTCTGATCGCCTAATCCCATGTGTATTTCTCACAACACAGGTGTGTTCAGGTTGTATGCAGAAATGTTTTGGAGCTGAACTACTGCACATGTGTCTCCAAGGTGTGCAGAATGACACGGGCACGGCACAAAACGGTGTTGAGTGTGTGAAAGAAAAAAGCAGCGTGTCGAGGGTGGAAGAGACAAAGAGGGCAAATTGAAAGGAAATGATGAGCGATGAGTCTGTGTTGCACATTAGTGTTCTGCTGTCTTTTTTTCTTTCATGATTGTCTGTTTCCTTGGATGTGTGTGTGTGTGTGTGTGTGTGTGTGTGTGTGTGTGTGTGTGTGATCTTTGTGTAGCCTTGGTACAGTCGTCCTGGAAGTGTGACACGTCTTGATACACTTTAAGAAATCTCAAGATCTTTTGAGCAGACCTTTAAAAACAGTGTGTGTGGTAATGTTTGCATGCATCTCTGCATCCACAGCTGTACATTGGACAGTGTTATGCTTATATGCGTGTGAGTGTGTGCATGCGTGTCCATTGAGATGGTGAAGGGTGATGGTGGGGGTGAGGCTGTATCTATGGTAACACCTTACCGCCACCCCTAGTGGGGTCTAAAAGACAAAGCCTCCCTCCCTTCCCCTCTCTCTCTCTATCCTTCCCTCTCTCTCTCTTGCTCACACACACACACAGACACACACACACACACACAAACAGACACATACACTACAGGGCCAGCTGAGCCAGATCAATACTTTCCCCCATTTAAAGAACAAAATTCAGAGAATGGCTTTTCAGCACCCAGACTGCCTCCATGCTTTAGACCTTGCCTTTTTTTTTTTTTACACTAAACACCCAATCTGCAAAGTGGCGAGGCTTTTTTGTACTGACCCAAAATAATTCCTGTCCAGAATCTGTTTTCCTTTTCCTTTCACTGGGTTTGATAGACACGTACAGCTGTGCCAGGTTACCTTTTCATTCCGTCTTTGTGCGACTCCCTCGTCTTTCTCTTCACTTCTTCGTACCGTCTCTGCTGCTTCTTGCACTTGCTTTTCTCTTTCTGTCAGAGCGAGCGAAAAGGGGTCCGACCGCATTCAGTGTCCTCCCTCTATGTCGCAACCCTTGGCTGACCACAGCTCAGGCCAGTGTCTCCTCTGGTCCCTCTGGGCATCCGACTCCATCTCTGAGGCCGAAGGGCCGGACTGGCCTTGGCCTGTTGGAGACTCAGATCCTTCTCTGTTGTCAGAGGGTGAGACGGAGGAGGGCTCCCTCTAGCACCAGCTGGCTGCCATAACAGGGAACTCACCATTAATGCACAGAGTAAAGTACGAACAAAGTGATTAATGCTTAAACCTCAGATTAATGATTTTCTTTTTTGAAAAAAGAGGCTATGAAAAAGATAAATACAGGTGCATGAAGCTGTGCTCACAGTCTGGCAGCTGACCATCAAACACAAACAAATAGCACTCAGAATAAACTGCCTACGGCTGATTTTAGCATCTTGCTTCTAAAGCAGCCATGGGAGGCCTCTGTGGTTCGATAGGTTGGCACCGCCCCCCCACCACCACCACTTTGTGTGTGTGAGAGTAAGCTTTGTGAGAGCCTGCGTTTCATTAAAAATATCCCACTCTTATCCTCCAAATGGAATTCTTTATTTTTCTTTGATTTTTGTTGTTGTTTAGACTCTTCTGAGACACACAGCGGATAATTGATTTCATCAAGACGCGAGGCAGAGGGCCACTTGGAGCAGATAGTCGAAGAATGGAGGGGACTTCACCAAAGTGGATCCATTTTCCACATAATCCTTCACAACCGTCCTGCAGTCATCATTGTGAGACTGAAGAGCCAGCGTGGCACATTAAAGATGACTCTGCAATGCTGTCATTACACTCAGTGCCGTGTTAACACTCTGTGACCTGTTAAGAGCTCTTGAACAAAGCCAGAGCGGGCTGCCGCCGCACTAATGAGACAATGGTGAGCGCACGCAGCCAAGTGAAAGTCAAGCCCACCGTGCGTCACGCGCCATCGCCTTTTCACCAACAAGACAACAAAGATATCAACATGACCACGCAGGTTACACACRCCAACACTGCAAAAATAATTTATTAATAAGTTTTAGGAAAATAGTCATTGACAATAATTTCCCACTTTCAAGTCAAGTTTTCTGTAAGATGGATGAAAAAAATTGTAGAAAGATAATAATAAAAAAAACACCCTCATCGGCGTGTATTCATAACCTTCTGTTTGTAKCTGAAAAGTGAACACTTCTGTTTGTGTGTAACAGCTCACAGCCACAGTGACCAATAATTACTCGCTTATAAATGTGAACAGAAACTACCCTCTTGACTATGTAGGATCAAATATTTTTCATGAATTATTAACAAACACCATCAGGTCTATTTCCTGCTCTGTCATCTCAAAACAAATCTGTTTCCCAATAAATTCAATTTGAGAAATATTATTTTACCAACAAAATAACAACTATAATTTCCTACCATCATTATTATTTATTGTGCTTTCAAGGAACCAGAGTTTAGTGTAATCTTTTAATACGGTATTTAATTTTTTTTCCTGTTTTTCTAAATGTATGTCTTATTTTGAGCTGCTTTTTATTTTTAAATTATCTGATACCTGAACATTTTTAGAGGAATGTCTGTGCTTGCTTGTTAAGCCACTTAATTATGAATTGTACAGGGGTTTCTAATCTCAAGAGATGAACTAGGTGTTGACGTGTAAAAAGATAACTTATCTAAATAATAAAAAAAACATTTTAAATTATATTTTTAGAAGCATATTGTCACAAAGCGGGACAGCAGGCRGATCTGAAGACTCAATCCAAACAACCCCTACTGGTACCAGAGTAGTGATCACAATAAAGACTGTAAACTGMAAATTTAAGCTAATTCCTCAGAATAAATATTCTCTAGACAGGTATTGCATTTAAAATCCCAGCTGATCTCCAGGAGTGACTCACTCAGTTCTCACACACAACCAATCAATGTCTAACTTAAACTGTTTATTTATTCTTATCCTCTTCTGCTACTGGTCTCTGTGTTAACCTGGAGGTGCATGATCATTGGTCTGAGTCATATGCATACCCACATTATACCTCCTGAGGTCAAAATGACTTTGAGGACATATATATATTTTTTACATTTGCTTTGTTGTTCTAGTTGCTAAACAGGTCCTATAATTATATGTTCAAATGTTTGAAACAGTGTACGCTGCACTGCAGCCAAATACAACTGTCATAATTAGATTAGTAGCATTTATTCTTGTAAGAAAGAGTATTTTATGGATATGTGCAGTATCTTCTGCTGGCAAGTAACTGATAAGCTGTCCATGAATGCAGTCTACAGATGTCATTAAATGTGTGTGGCCTTCATTTTACCAGGGACCTCTCAGACTGTTGTGTTTCTCTGAGTTATTTGTGCTGCTGCTTCTTCCATCAGCAGCGACCAAGGTTTTCTGCCAAAGATATGAGTCAAGATATACAGGCAGGGCAGACACGGCCGTATTTCAGGTGGGAGAAGAAGGAGATGTGTGTGCACTCACGGTCCAATACACACATATCAAGCCACATACAGACATTTATATATGCTCACGCACACACAGAGGAGGGAGGGAGGTGCTGGTGAAGTGTCAGGCTGAGGGGACAAAGTGAGGTGGGGTCAGGGGGTGGTGTGACAGTGGGGGGACAGGGACATGCTGTTTGTGGTGTGTGTCAGGAGTAGTGATGTGTGTGTGTTTGTGTGTGCATAGTTAGCGTTGACACTAGCACCTTGAGGTGTGTCAGACAGCCATCTGCCTGTAAATAATGTGTTCTGGAGGAGCAAAGTCAAAACCAACAGAAAACAATCTTCATTTGGACATTTTTCTTTCTTTTTAAGTCACAAAATTTATGCTTTTGTTTGCATTTTCATCTTTTACACAARCACACCAAGCTGATGATCTCTTTGGGTCAAAAATTATTTGCAGGTGTATTTTTTGTAAYGGGCATGACTCTCAGATGCTACCACTCTAGATATTAGTTCAGTACCTGTTAAACTGACTRAGTTGTAGCCCTTTTTAAAATATTTTTTTAATTGCCCTAACCCTCGTGATTGGATTCTCTCAAAAACAGAATCAGTGTATGAATGATTCATTTCAGAGAGTTTTATTACACTAAATATTTTGCTACATTTTTGTTTGAAACTTTGGTATGCAAAGCAGCAGGTGATATGCATTTCTCCAAGGAATGCTATTTCACCAAACTCTGTAATAACAACACCATTTAAGTTTACATTAAAAATTTGTAACGCTTCCAGATATTCAAGCTTGTGATAAAAATCAACACAAATTTTTTTTTCAATTAAAAGAAAAGGCAGACAAATTAGTGAAAATCTGTTGCACGTTAATGTTTTTCCCTCTGGCTCGTTCACGGTGTGCATCAAAGGTCATTAGCGTAATGCAAATGTCAATGTTTTATTAAACGCCTGTTTTACTGTGCCTCTCAGATAAATGTGAATAATTTTACACACAAAGCGGTAATTGTGAGCAGAAATCAATGCTGTCATTTATTGGCCTCTGCCTTGTTCTGCAGCAGAAAGCTGCAGCAGGAGCAGCCACAGCAAACATGCTTTATTGTTTTATGGTTCCCAAATAAAAACATGAATCATCTGGCTTTGTAAAGTGCAACGTCTAATATCAGAGCGACTGTTTCTGCCTGCGTCTGCACCYTGAGCCAACCAATCATGTGAACGTGTGAAAGAAGAAGAGCTTTGTTATAGGCAGAATATTTAAGCAGAATAATCATAAAAATCAACATTGCATGCAGCAGTTCAACTAAAATCCTACTCAGTTTATCCATTCTAAGCAGTCAAAGGGATCAATTTGAAAGCAGTTTTAAAATTCTAAATCATTTGTATTTCTTCAAAGGGACKCAGGCTTATAAAAGTACAATTGTTTAAGCTTGAAAGCCACTTTAAAAAGACATAAGGCATCATCCACAATTGATTTACACAAAGTCTGCAGATACTGTAATTGTCATTCCCTTTAATGCATTCTGCCTCCACTGATCCTTGCTGTGGTCTTTCTAGTAAAAACTGTAAGCTCACTGTTGAAAATGTAAATGCATGCAGTATGTGTAATGCACACAAATGTAAACAATAAAAGGGCCACAAATTGAACCATCTATGTGTTATTTTAGAAAATCTAGACAGTTTAGTGCTTGAAAATCCAGTTATGGTGTCTGTGTTTSGAGACGGACCAATCACACTGTCTGGCACCAATAATCACTCCGTGTCTGGGGGAGCCGTCTCTCACTGAAGAGTTCCTGGGATAGCCTTGTATCTTCGCTGCTTCTCTTGTTTTTAAGTTTTTAAGACTGATGACAGATTTAATAGATTGTTAGAATAATCTCTTTTGTGTGAACTCTCTTTTTTGTCATAGCAGTTAGCAAAAAATGGAAAAAAGTGCCCTCTTAACACCTGTCTCTGACATCTGCATCATGATGGTTTGTCATGAATAGATGCACTTAATACGTGTAGTTGGAGAATTGAACTATAAATGACAGAAAAATCACTGTAATTTTGGTGCAAGGATTAATTACTCTTTTTTAAGCAAGAAACACAAATATTGACTTATGATTTCTAATCATCATTCATTGTTCAAAACTGAAGCCATCAGGATTTGATTTACAAACTGTACCATTTTGCATACAATTTGCACACTTTGTGCTCTTAAAAAATGTTGATAGCTCCTCTGGATGAGTTCTGTGCTAACAAAACATTTTTTTCTCATCTTCAAGAGACTTGCCTCGTGATCGTTAGGGCCCTGATTATCCCTATTGTTCACAGAGGGTTGATTCATATTCACAATAACTGCATTGTAAGAGRGGGCACAATTGGACATGGAGACCTCCACTCCGGCACTCAACAGCATATACAGCATTACTCTGTTTGTGCTGGGGAACTGGATCTTTGGGGTGAACCAGTCTTTGCCGTAAAGTGTTTTGGGGTTGAAAGTCACTGGGATGTCATGTTTAGAGAATAAACATCAGTTTCTCTGAAACTCCCGCAATATATGGAATGACCACTGGTTTGGGTTTAGGGTCTTCATTTTCACCTGGTTAACTGGAGTCCTGTTTGGGTTTCTTGTCTGTTTTGAGGAAAGCCCAGTTAGGATAACTGCACTGCTTCACGACCTGCCTTCTGTGTGATTTCTCCTTGGCTCCTGGGTTTGTGGGGACACTGTCTGCTCTGTGGTACAGAGTCCTGGGGCCTCCGGTAGAAATGGTTCGTTTACATAAAGTTGTGTGCACCAGGTTCTACGCCCACGTTGGGATGTATCAAAACCAACGTTGCTTGAAAGTGTGTGTGAATATGAACACTTTTCACCTGCGGTGAGAATGTGAGGCAGCCACTCAAAGTTTTTCAGTCGACATTTTTAACTCACAAAGTCATGAATCTGACCTGAATCCACAGAAATATGACTTTGTTGTGTTTTCTGGATGTAAGGAGCGTCTGAACATGGTGTTAGATGTTTATTTTAGTTTGAGTTTTTATTGTTTAAACTCGAACGATCATGAAACTGAACCCCGGGAATGAAAATCATTTAACCTCATACAAGAAAATAGATCAGCCTAAAAATGATCAAAGAACCTCAGTCCAGTCTGTAAACTGTTTTCATATTGTTGTCACGTAGTTCGAAACACACGCAGAGCGCAGGCCTGCGGAGCGCACACAGCTGAGGACAATAAAATGTGTGTGAATTATCTAAGAAACATTTTTAATTCTCACTGAGAAAAAGATGTCAACTCATCAGATTAATTCAGAACAGCTCAGCTGTGATGATTCCTCAGCTCCACAAGACGCAGACAATAGATTTGTTGCTGAGTAAAGTTGTGTGTAATATATGGATCAATGTCAACTGTTCTGCAGGTTGATATCACCACAAGAAGAACTGAGGACAGCGTGTTTTTTGTTTGTTTGTTTTGTATCACATTGAACAAATTACAATCAGGTATTTTACTGTAGTTMTGAGCCGAGCCATGCAGCTGAATGAGAGACTTCATGATTCTAAAATATAAATCACACCGCGGCAAAAACGCTGCGAGTCGTTTCTTCACACCAACTATTTAAGAAATATATTTTTTAAGTTCTACCAAAGTCATGAGTTTCTCTGTGTTTACAGTCATTTAATAAAGACGTGTAAAGGTGGAAATGTCTCTCAGTCTCAAGCGCCGCTGAAGACAGCAGCTTTACACACGCGTACACACCAACACCCATACACATCTTTGCGAGTGGCAAACACATTTTTACACACCACTACTTAGACAATTTTCTCACTCATTCTCCATTTAATGTATAATTTTCCTGCATCTAAAAATCMTTTCTGATCCCACAGAGAGGACAATCTGAGGAGAATCTCACACCCTGAACACATTTACATCTATTTTACATATTTAAATGGAGGCGTGTCAGGAGAGGTGTCTCACGTGCGCTCAGTTCCACGTTCATTGGGATGTTTAAAGGAAAGGTGCGCAGGAACCTACTGTATGTGCGCACTGTTTTAAAGATCTGAATTTTTTGGTGCGGTGCACTTTTCTAAATTTGTCCGTACGTCAATTTTAGTGTGAAAGCTATGCAATCCTTTGGCCCCTGATGACTACTAACTTGTGCTCCAGTGGGTGATGCGAGTCAAAATGCAAATACTGGTCTGTGTGGGTGGGTTTGCGATAAACATCAATTTCCAACCGTCTTCTATCAGAGACTGAGACGTCACAGTCCAGGAAYGCCAACCTCCCATTTGATACATCCTCTTGTGTGAACTTTGCATATTTATCCAGAGAGCTGATGTGGTCAGTGAAATGTTGGACTTCCTGGGATTTAATTTTAACCAAGGTTTCATCAACATACCTGAACCAATGGCTCGGTGGTGTCCCTGAAATGGACGCCAAAGAGAGATGAGACAAAACGCTTTTAAACAGAGGACCTACTCAATTTTTTAATTTATTTAATTTTTACATTTTCCCAKCTGGATTATTGAGATGCACCAGGACAGTTGGTGCTTTAGCGTTAGTAAAATATCTCAGGAAACAGTGGAGAAATCTTAATGGATTTCTTAGAAWGTAATCATTAAGTATCCATCTGTGATGGACTAACCTTTGGAATCAAGAYGGCCACTACAGCTGATTAAACTTAACACAACCAAAAGTGGTCATAATTCAGTCAATTTTTACAGTTATTCAGCTAAAATTTGGTAAAGCTGAGAGTCATCCTCAATTCATACCCAAAATGCTACCAGATTATGCCAGATCGTGTATGAGATAGTGCAAAAGGTTTGACCAAAACAGCTTTAAAATTGTCCCTTTTCATCCAAAGAGGTTTTTAATTTAACATTCCTGAATGAAAGGCTGCAGGTGATATGCATTCCTTCAAGAAATGCTAAGCCTGTAATTAYATTGATGTCTTTCTTATTTATTTATTTTTCTCGCTCATTCTGTTTCTCATCCATCAGCCTCACTCTCATCCTCTGTGTTTATTCCTCACTCTTCCCACTCTACAGTTGAAACAATCATCAATTATCTTTATCCTTMCATGCTATCCGTTTCTCAATCACCCTCCATCTTCCATCCCATCCAGCAGGGTTGTTCCTCCTGGTTGGCTGCAGGCCACCCAACCCCGTCCCTGTCAGTCACCCAGCTGCCGATAGCTGAGCAGAGACTGACAGCTCCACGAGCAAATCAATAATAATCTTCAGTCAGTGTAATCCTACACCTGAGGATGTCGTCTGCTGCAGCTATTGCTTCCTGTTTATTTTAATTTATTGTCACATTTGGGTTTGCATATTTATCTCACACTGTGAAAAACACAGGCTTTGAGATTGGCAAACAAGCTAAACCACTTAAAACCAAGGTACGTGTGCGTGAAGATTCCAAGCAGCACCCAAACKCACCATCTTAGCTCACGCTCACTGTCCTGCCCAGACTGTCACAGAGGCTAAGGTCGTCAAGTTTGATGTATGAGCCGACTCACATGACAACCTTCATCTGATTCCAACCTCTTTCTTCCTCAACAAAATTAACAGCAAGACCTGAAGAAGTGGAAGAAACCTTCCTGTGTGGAAATAAACTGAGAAATAACTAATTTTGTGAACGTGAACCCATTCGTTCAGGGAAAATTAATTAGATTATTTCTGTCATTATAGCAGATGGATGGCTTGAATACTGAATACACGAGATTMTGTCAGCTTTTCAGGACTCAAGAACGCAGGCTTCACACGAGGAGCTCAAACCACAGCAAGAATTATGTAAAGGACAACAAAAGGCTTTAGTGGCAGTAGAAACCTACTTACCAAAAACAACTCAAGGAGGTGCACAAGGAACCAGAAGGTAGACCTGTTACAGCCTGAAAGCCAATAATGCTGGACAGCTGGTGGAGGGAAAACTGCAGGAACGAACAGGATGGGGCTAAYGAGAAAAGTGGCTGCAGCTGTGACTAATGAGGAACAAGGAGCAGGTGTAGGTGAGCCAGGCAGAATGGAAGAGCAGAAACTAAGGAGAAGTGAGTAAAGGCACGAGGCAAACACAAAACTTTAACCGGTGGTGTCCTGAGGGCCACTATCCTGAATGCTTTASATGTTTTCCTGCTTTGACACACTTGATTGGAATRAATGAGTGATTAACAAACCTCTGTAGAATTGAAAACCTGCTGAAGAGCAGGGAAACATCTAAAACATCCAGGATAGTGGCCCTCGAGGACCAGGACTGGGCACCATTGGATGAACAAAAAAAAAAAACAGGAACATAACTAAACATAAAAATCACAGAACACATTAGCAAGCACAACAAATTAGTTAGTGCTGTTGGCTCACAGCAAGAAGGTCCTGGATTTGATCCCCAGTTTGTTCTCCATTTGTTTACATGGGTTTTCTCCAGGTACTCCAGTTTCCTCCCACAGTCTAAATATACATGCTAGGCTGCCTTCAGGGCAAGGCTCCTGTTACAAAAGAGATCTGCGATCTCATTGGGATTTGCCTGGTTAAATTAAGGTTAATAAACATAAATAAAACTGATAGTAAAACAAAACGAACTACAAACAAACTAAAACACACAGATCCTAACAAAACGAAAGCATGCAGATCTGGTGACTTGTAAACAGATTTAGTCCTGATCTTAATGCTGTGGGTTTTGTCGAGATAGATAGAGAGAGAGAGAGAGAGAGAGAGAGAGAGAGAGAGAGAGAGAGAGAGAGAGAGAGAGAGAGGTCATAACTTACCAGCGTTGGGTGCAGCCTAAATGTCTGTGGGACCAGATGCCTGAACCACCTCAACTGACTCCTTTCCATGTGGAGGAGCAGCGGCTCTACTCCGAGCTCMCCTCGGATGASGGAGCTCCTCATCCTATCTCTAAGGCTGAGTCCAGCCACCCTACGAAGGAAGCTCATTTCAGCYGCATGTATCMGGGATCTCRTTCTTTCAGTCATGATCCACGCCTCATGACCACAGGTGAGGGTTGGAACGAAGACAGACCAGTAAATCGAGAGCTTTGCCTTTCGACTCAGCTCTTTCTTCACCACGACTGACCGAAGAAACGCTCTTATTACTGAGGACGAGGCCYCARTCCGTCGATCCATCTCCCGCTCCATCCTACCATCACTCCTGAACAAGACACCCAGATACTTAAACTCCTCCACTTGAGGCAGAGACCCTCCCCCGACACGAAGGGGGCATTCTACCCTTTTCCGGTCGAGAACCATGGCCTCAGACTTTGAGGAACTGACTTTCATCCCAGCTGCTTCACACTCGGCTGCAAACCGTCCCAGTGCAGGCAGAAGGTCTTGGTCCAAAGATGCCAACAGAACCACATCATCTGCATGCAGCAGAGATGAGACCCTGAGGTTCCCAAACCAGACACCCTCCTCTCCACGACTGCGCCTTGAGATCCTGTCCATAAACACTACAAACAGGATTGGAGACAAGAGACGGCCCTGGCGGAGTCCAACCCGCACTGAGAACAAGCTCGACTTTGAGCCAAGAATGTGAACACAGCTACTGCTTTGGTYATAGGGACTGGATTGCTCTTAGCAGCAACCCAGACACTGCATACTCCCACAGCACCCTCCACAGAATGCCTTGAGGAACACGGTCATAAGCCTTCTCCAAGTCTTCGAAACACATGCAGAYCGGAGGGTCAAACTCCCATGACCCCCTTATCAACTCTCAAGGGTAAAGATCTGGTTCACTGTTCCACACCCAGGATGAAAGCCACACTGCTCCTTTTGAATCCGAGGTTCGACAATCACTTGGAGCCTCTCTTCCAACACCCTGGAGTAAACTTTCCTGGGGAGTGTGAGAAATGTGATCCCACCATAGTTAGAACAAACTCTCCAGATCCTAACAGTTTGACTAAATTTTATAGTTATTTTAYTGAGTCAGTTTCCAGAATTCAGTATTTTTTGGTAAATTGCTTCCTGTTCGTGTTTTTCATTGCTACTAAAAGTTGAATATATTTGGAACATGTTCCCATATTACCGGGCTGTTCAACTAAAGTCCTCAGGGGTCCACAGTTACTGAAASCCAACACTTGGGGCCGGCACCTCAGGACCTTATAATGGTAGGAGAAACATTGCATTATRYAAAAGTATTATTATCATTTAYCTTTTAAATGTGTTTCATTTGTTGSATTGAATCATAAATGTAAAATTTACAATTGATTTAATCTCTATGTTTATATTCAATTAAGTAAAAACATGTATTTTTTCAAAATGTCTCATTGGTGGGTTGAACAGAAGTCCTTCGAGGGTCACCACCAGTTGAATAGCTCTGCCATATGAAACTGTTTGCATTTGCAAAATTAAAAAGTGCCACAAAAGATTCGTGAAAAATGTACATTTTGTGGAGTTTGTGCAAACGTGTTATAAATACCAGTTCATTGTGTTTCTGAGTATTTTATTATAATTTTATGTTTCCAGCTAGTCCACAACAGCCACAGTTCATTGAGGTTCTGCAAAGAGGAGCACAGATTGCACAGACTAACCTACCCTCAGCTTTCCCTACATTCATGTCCCTCAGATGCTATCTCCATCTGCTGTAATTATACAGACCCCCATCCCCCTGACTCCCTCAGCCTTGATAACACATACGCACCCAGAACACGCTGCCCACTGGTGTAATTCATGCCGCCTAGGGGGTCATGGGAGATTATGAGCTGGATCGATCATTGTGATGGTTAACACACACACACACAATAGCTCACACACATACACACGTGCTACCTCATCATCGATGACAGCCTCTTYACCTCCCTCTCCTACTGAGGGACTTCCTGCAACTAATGAGGACACACAAACAACGTCAACCATATCGACCACCTTAGGTTAAAAACGTACTTCATATATGGACCTGTTTGGAAGACCATCAGCTCCAAGGCTCCTTGTTCCGCCACTGTAAAATAGATTTAAAGACACAATTAGTACACAATGAGGATCGTCGAGTCTTCACTCTCCCCCACTGTTCTCGCTTCCTGGATTCTCACTGGTGTTTATCTTCTCCAGGAAATGCCTCGTGTGACACCAGACTGCAGAATGGTTTAAATAAACTTTAGTCTTAATGTGGATTGTTAATTTTTATTTTTTACAAATTATACATTAKGTGGTGTTTTTTATTTTATTTTATTTATTTTTGCTATCACTTATTTGTTTGGAGCAATCAATAATTTCTCACAACTTTTGTTTTTATCTGGTTATTTTTTAAGATAACAGAGAAAAGTGAACAGTGACAAATTAAAATTACATCTTAAAGATTATGAATGAAAAGTATTTGATTCCATGTATTTTTATCCATTGTGAAAAACATGTTCACGTTTGTCTCTCTGTCAAAGAAGAAAAACAATCACAACCATTAAAATGATAAAATCAGTAAAAAAAAAACAATAACAAATTTCAGGCTGCGTCAAAAGGTAAGGAATAAAAGTAAGCTTTTTAGAAGAGTTTTGAAAGTGTAAAGAGATTGGGCTTGATTATTGTAAAAAGGAAGGTCGTTCTGTGATCTTGGAGCAACGACACAAAAAAGCTCTGTCCTCCAAGAGCTTCTGTTTAGACCATGGCACCTCCAGGTGCAGCTGATCAGGCTGAGGCTTTTATTCTAGCCCCTAATGTAGAGGCTCATGTTTTTCTTTGTGCACAAATACAAAATAGAAATGTTCCACTTCCTTTCTTCCTTCGTGACTAAAAGAGCCACATGGGCAGACAGAATCACTGGATAAATAAATGCTGTTTGAAATCACACACAGTGATCATATTTTTGTGGTGGTGTAAATAAAGTGAAAGTAAAACAGTTTCATTTAACAATAGCAAAAATAAAATTAAATTAAATGAAATAAAATAAAAAAGAGAGGAAAAAGAGAGGAAAAAAGTACTCTGACTTTATATTGGCTAATTTAGGAATTTTTACAATGTGTTCACAACAATATTGAAAATAACAGAGCAATGTGGACCGTCCATCCATCCATCCATCCATCCATCCATCCATCCATCCATCCATCCATCCATCCATCCATCCATCCATCCATCCATCCATCCATCCATCNCCATCCATCCATCCATCCATCCATCCATCCATCCATCCATCCATCCATCCATCCATCCATCCATCCATCCATCCATCCATCCATCCATCCATCGTTCACAGTGTGAACTGGTTCACATGGTTGTGATCGATAATGATGCAACATTGTTGTTTTTTTTGTCTTGTCTTTATGGTGGAAAATAGTTTTTCAATGGTCTAAATGTAACTCATGTATTTAAAATCTAATGAATAAATGAATAAAAGAAAAAAAAATAAACCACACATTGGTAAAACTGAACTAGTCCACGTCAATCTGACTCTTAATGTTGTCAACCACAAATAAAACAACCTGAAATAAATGATTGAAATCCAGACTTTCATTCAAGAATGTTGAAGAAAGACAGTTTAAACAGGTTCTGCAGCACTTTTTGTCTGTTTACTATAGTAAACTTAGTCTATGCTTCTGAATAAAAAGACCCACGTTTTTAGCTACATTTATAACAGATAAAGTAGGGATATTCAAGAACAGAACATGACTCAGAATTTGCGTTTTTTTAAACAAAGAAAGAGCCTTTTGCTCAAATGAGTATTTTTGCAGATAACATTTTATAAACAATAGACAGAAGTGRCATGATGTGTTTATGTTTCAATTTTGTGTGTAGCCATTTGATTCTAGTCGTAATGACCCTCTAAAAAACACTCTTTAAACACAATTTGACACCACTGTGCTGCCCACGTTTTGGTAACATGTTGTGAAGTTAGCATATTGAGGGCTTTCTTGCAGACATACCCATATATACTGTGTGTGAAATGATGTGTATGACTTTACTGTGTGTTTCTGTGAGTGTGTTTGAGATGTATGGAATATAAAAGCTGACTGCTGGCGTCCAGAGAAGGTGTGAGGTTGCTGCTGGGAACATGAAAGCCTTGGCTTCGAAGGGGGGAGGGAACTGGTCAGTAGACGTGACCTACAGATTCAGTGTCCTTATAAAAGAGCAAATGACCAGATCAGAAGAAAGGCTAACATCAGGAAGTAACAGAAGGCGAGTACAACAGGGAGTCCTGACAGAAGAGAAGAAAAGGGAAGCAAACATTTTCTGAAGCGTAATCCTTTGGTTTAATGTGATCATATAACCTGCACATGCCAGAACAAAACACTATCTGAAAACATTTTTACATATGGTAAATGAACTGTATCTTTATAGTGGCTTTCCAACCAACCAGGGGTCGGATTTATAAAGCTTGTGTATGCACAAAACGAGCCCAGAAACTTGCGCACGCCACTTTTCATGCCAAGGTTGTGATTTATAAAATCCAAACTTGACGTGAAAATGTGCGGAGCCTCACGCCAGCTCTGACCCATGCGTACGCTC
>NW_013952713.1:441396-442793 GCF_001266775.1 Austrofundulus limnaeus | reverse complement strand
CATCAAAATTAAACGAAATAAACATTTGAAATATATGAGTTTGTATGTAATGTATGAATATAATATACAAGTTTCACTTTTTTAATGGAGTTACTGAAATAAATCTACTTTTTCATGATATTCTAATTTTATGACCAGCACCTGTACACCTTAACATTCATGAGGTACTTTGCTTTGACTGTTTATGGTTGAGTGTGGGCGTGCAGAGGGTAGAACCTGAGGCGGGACCTTGTGCACAAACTCTGAGGTGCAGCTCTGATCTAAAAAGGAAAAATGCGCAGAAACATACATACGCACGGTTTACAAATCTGATTTTTTTTGGCGTACGCCATTTTTGTCTTTTGGCTGTACGTTCACTTTTAGTATGTTTTCCACACAATCCTTTATAAATCTGACCCCTGAACATTCAAAGTTCTTTACACTACAACTGTGTCCTCATTTACCCATCCACACAGCACTGTTAGATTTCTCTAAGCTAATTCAGACATATCATTCTTTAACCTAACTAGTGCTTTGAAACACATTCATGCACTGATGGGACACACATCAGAGGCAGTGGGGGTTCAGTGTCTTGCCCTGGGACAATTCAACATGCCACTGGTAACTAGGGGAATCAAACTGCCAAACTCTTGCACTCACCTACCCACTCAACCACAGCTGCCCCCCAGTATTTGATGTAATACTAAATAAAATAGTCAACACCTGTTCACAAACAATTTTAACTCTAAAATTGTCATAAATTGCACCAAATTCTTCTTTATTTAGCTCGAGATGTTTTAATGAAACATAATCTTTCATCTCTGTTAGCTGTTTTGTAGAGTGAAGTTCCTCCTTGATAATCTGTACATGGGATTATTTTCAGTCATGACACAAAAGCACATCAAGGGCAACAACTCGAGACGCTCAGAAAAAAGCCCCACAGACCCCAAGTGTGTTCATCTTCAGTGTGCTGGTGGGGGTCCGCAGGACCACTCCTCCTCTTGTATCGACATTGCGTGCCCTTTCAGAGCCCCCCCACCACCTTGGTTTCCTTTATCACCGGGTTGGATGGCTCTGCAGCAGCCAGTAGGGTTCCCGCACTACAAGAGCCGGGGCTTTCTCCAGTAAAGGTCAGTGATGTTGGCTGGAATCTTTCTGAGTGTCTCTCTGCAAATTCATCTCGAAACAGAGGAAAATTGTTACATGTTTTATTTGTGCTGTAAACGCTTAGGCTGATATTTTTTGTTAAAGGGCCAATATTATGTGTTTCTCAGGCATACATTTAAATACTATACCATAATAAAGTATCTATGTCACCTTTAGCTGTTATTAAAATGCTGTTTTTATTGTTTAAATCACTTCCTCTTCTAAACACCTTGAAATTGGCCTCTGTCTCTTTAAGAACCGCCTTCTGCTTC
>NW_013952713.1:436104-438528 GCF_001266775.1 Austrofundulus limnaeus | reverse complement strand
AGGTTACCGGTTCAAATCCCAGTCCGGGGACCTTTCTGGGTAGAGTTTGCATGTTCTCTCCGTGTATGTGTGGGTTCTCTCCGGGTACTCCGGCTTCCTCCCACAGACCAAAAACATGACTGTTAGGTTAATTGATAACTCTAAATTGTCCCTAGGTGTGAGTGGGAGAGTGAATGGTTGTTTGTCTCGTTTGTCTCTATGTGTGGCCCTGTGATGGACTCGCGACCTGTCCAGGGTGTACCCCGCCCCTCGCACTGTGACTGCTGGATATGGGCACCAGTGACCCACGCTACTCTGAAAAGGAAGAAGCGAGTACAGAAAATGGATGGATGGATAAGATTTTATCATTATGTTTCCGTCCAGCTACAGAGGCAGAGAGCTCTCTGTTCCATACATTTTAACAGATAATTCCTTTATTCAAACTAAATACAAAGAGATGCCTTCAAGATTCTTGATCATTTTTGTGAACGGAGCCTGTCAGCTATAAAGAAAGGAAACTGGCTAATGCACAAGGTGTTTTGCAGGCGCAGCAGCTGTAATGAAACAGCCTAGTTAAGCGAACACGGCTGTAAATGAAGAGCCGTGATTAGCGAGCGAGACCCTAACAAGGACGTGTTTATTGAGAGGGAGTTGGATGGAAGCGTTGCTTAGAGAGACAGAGAGAGCAGCAGCGGCGGCAGCGACGAGAGGAAGAGGAGGAAAAAAAAACAACTTATAGGCTGAGTGATGCTGCCAGAGCCAATTCATTACGACTGCAGCTCTGTCAATCCCTGCTCATCTCCCGTAGCACTAGACCACTAATGGAATTAGTCCCTGTCACACACACACACACACACACACACATGCACACACCGACACATACTCACAAACATTTGTGCAGCCAAATACACACCAAAGGACACAGTCAGGCAAACACACAAACACAAACACACACTTCAAGTCCTGCAGATATATCTTGGTGACAAAGCTTTCACACTTGCAACCCGTAAATTCGTGGAGGTCAGGAGGTTAGCCACACGAGCAGGCAGCACACTTTACACGCTGTGGAAGGAAATATCAGCACGTGTGACACGACTCAGAGGAAGTCTCATTCAGTGCGTCGTTTTTCGTTAGACTCGTGGCGTTTTCAAATTTATCTGCTTTAAAAAGCCAGACTCAAACAAAAACCTGCAAGAAAGAGCCCAAACCAAGCAGCAACCACAAACTGTTTGAGGTAAATAATCAATAAAAGAACACTCTATATAAACGGTTCAGGATGAATCAGAGCCTGTTTTATTATTATTTTTACTAGAATATGACAGGACAATGGCTGAGAGCTGGTTATCTGAATTGATCGAATAGAGGTCAACACCAGCCGGTCAGTCCTGTGGACAGAAAAATCACCCACCCCCCACACGTTTCCTCTAAACACCATCACTGTCCTTCCTGACCCCCACCCTCTCCACACCCATCTCCTCTCCTCCTGCTCTCGGGTGCCTCCCCCTGCCTTGCTGTAAGAGCAGTCATTAGATTACACCAACGGTCATGACAGTAAGGATTCCCCACCTCTTCTGGTAAACCCTATTTTCTGAAACCTAACGAGAGCAGCAGGAGGATTCAGAGGCAGATCATACGCTCCAAACCGGAATGCTTTGATTTTGGGCATTAAAAAAAACATTTTCTTTAGGATTAGACCGAACACCTGGTTAGGTTTAATGCCAAGCTTGACTGGGCACACGTACCCAAGCTGAGACTTGTCAAATCAGACCACTGAGATAGAAACCCTGCAGATCTGCTGTGATATGAAGACGCTACAACATATGCTCCATCACAGCAGGCTGGTGAGCTTTTTATGGTCAGCGGTCTCCCCCCTTTCGCCCCACTCCCCACCAACCTCTTTCACCCTGAGCTTGAAGGTAGGATAGTGGCTCAAAGAAAATTGCGATTGGCTGGCTTTGACTGTGCGACCTTGTGGGTCAAGGGTGAAAGACCCCACAAGGCCTGGTGAAGAGTCAATTTTCCCCCGGTCAAAGGTCGAACTCAGTGTCCCCAGCAGCCTCAGCAGCAGGAACACCGAGGGGATGAGCTGTGTGCGTGAGCGCAGCGCACACAAATCATAAAGAGTGGAGGAGGAGGAGGAGAGGGAAGTGTGAAGCGCTTGATTGGGAGTGAGTCAGAGAGATGGTGCTGCGGGGAGGATGGGGAGAGGGTGGAGGTGGGCAGTTGGTCCTCTGAATGTCTTTGACCTCTGCACTGACCTCCTGGTGAATGCCCCCCACCCATCCCCCCCACTGGCTGACAGTAATGACTGGGTTTGTGTCCATGTTCTTATGTACACATACGCATTAGCAGGAAGCTGTTATGTTTGTTTAGGGTTAGAATCATCCATCCATCCATCCATCCATCCATCCATCCATCCATCCATCCATCCATCCATCCATCCAT
>NW_013952713.1:431362-433409 GCF_001266775.1 Austrofundulus limnaeus | reverse complement strand
CACACACACACACACACACACACACACACACACACACACACACACACACACACACACACACTACTTTTAAGGGTGCACAAAAGCTCACGTGTGTCACATGTTACATAAACATGTTTTGCAATCATTAATGACACATGCTCTGTTCTTGTGCTTGCTACTTCATGGATGTGGCTGTGTGCTCATGTATATATTATGTGCACGTTTGAGTGTGTGTGTATGTGTGCAACCTTCACAGTGAAACACTGCTCCAGAGAGATTGAAATCAATACTCTGTACTCCGTCATTTGTCACATCTTTACAAGGCTGAAGCCATCTGAACACCAGTTTATTCTACTTTGGTGTCATTTATCAAATTGCTCCACCTTGCAGAGACGCACACACCCTCTCACACAGAAATATATACACACCCTACATAACTAAGGACAGACACATACACATACATAAAGCACCAAAACTTTGGGTCACGATTAAGCACGATAATGTAATTTTAAGTTATAAGTTGACAAAAAGCTAAGTTTCTTCATATATCTTGAAGCTGTGCCTCTCTTTTAGCTATCGCAGCTAAATTACTCAAGTAAAGTCTTTACTGTTCATTTATTTTTTGTGAAATCTTTTTTCCTGGTATTTTGTGGCAAAGATATGAGGTGAAGCTATTACAGCTTTATTCCCTCTGTGGCGGCAAAGCAGTTTATTGGAGCATCTATGACGTGCTGAACCGAGAAGCAGACAAAAAAAAAATCCAAAACAATAACTGACTCAAACTATTAGAAAAAAATAAATTGATAATATTTGGACGTATACATTTTTTCAGTAGTTCTACACCTCTTAAATTTCAATTTCACATGCATTCGTTTCAGCCTTTCCCCCTCCTTTTTTAACAGATGTGCACATTCACTGGTACACCTGTTTAAGGACTTGTTAACAAAAATAGATAATTGGCCAATCAGATGACAGCAGCTCAATGTATTTAATTAAGTATCTAGAAGGGGTGAAGACAACTCGCTGAAGTTCAAACTGAGCTTCAGAACAAGTAAATAAGAGCATTTCMGTGGTTTTTAATGCAACATGTTTGTCTGAGCATTTTTAGAAACTGCTGACATTTTCACCCAGAGATTGCAGAGCTTACAGCGTACACACATTCTTCTGGCTACTTCAAACAGGATGTCACAAAACTACTGGTATCTTGAACATGACAATGAGTTCAATGGACTCCAAACACCTCCACAGCCACCAGATCTTTCTCCAATTCAGGACCTTTTAGACGTGGTGGAATGGGAGATCATGGCTTGTGACAAATCTGCAGCAGCTGTGTGATGTTAACTTGTCATTATGGTCGGAAACTGACAGAATCAAGGCGGTTCTGATGACAAGAGATTATCCAACTTGGTAGCAAAAGTGCACCTAATGAAGATTTTTCTACAGTCTCCTGAGACAACATTTGTTGTGACTTGGCGCTTTATAACCAAACTGAATTTGATTGAAGTGGCCCATAAGTACTGTCTATATCTTCTGCTAGATCTCATTAATCAAATTACTTTTAAATGAGTTTGTTTAAATTTTCATACAGTGTTAATTTGGTTGCTGTTGTTTGTGAACTATAGATTTATTGTGATCTATGAAATATTGTCAGACAAAAAAAATTGGTGTTTTTCTCACCTTCAGGCCTCCAGACATAGAAATTGTCCAGAATTGCCCTCTTCAGCTAAATCTCAGTTAAAAAAAGACATTCCAAAACCATTACTTTGAAGATGGTTTGCTTTTCTTTCTTCTTTTTCTCCAAACCCTTAAGATGTTTTTCCATAACAGTCTTCACTGAGTGCATGCACTGAGTGTGTAACAGGATCTTGGAAATTTCAGCGAGATTGCTCCACTAACCAATTTTCCTGAACCCTGTGGTAACATCCCAAAAAGCAAGATATGACTTTATTCAATTCATCCACAAACGATAAAGCAATTTGGCCCCGACCACTTTCCACTGCCTTACACGTGGTCAGCCCTCCCCTCTTACACACTCACACACACACACACACACACACACACACACACA
>NW_013952713.1:423763-428704 GCF_001266775.1 Austrofundulus limnaeus | reverse complement strand
CTGCAGACGAACAGCATGTCATGAAAACCTAGGTCATTAAAGGATGTCATGAATCACCTGCTTAAACATAAAGCATTAGTTCTACCACATGAACGTATGTAAATTGGCAGAGATAAAAAAAATGCACATGAAGTGCCACCTAAAATCTTGCCAAGGGTGCCAAATTGGCCAGAGCCGGCCCTGGCTTTGACCTGTTTTCAAGATGGATGCTGCACTGCCACAATGTTTTATTAGAGCAGGATTTTTAATGTGGATGCAAAAAACATTATAGCTCAGACGAACACATTTGTTATGATATCAGCAACATATCTGGACAAACTTGAGAAAATCTCATAATATTAGTATTTGTAAATGAAATGTGTATTAACTTTATTAAACAAGAAATACTGAATAGAATTTTTCTCCAAGACTCACCGACTTTCAAGTGCCAAGCTGGCACTGAGCTGATCTGTCCATCGCAGTTTTAAATCTGCACGCCTCAGACAGGGAGAACTGACGGTTGCAGATGTTTGAGAAAGAGAAAAAAAAGTTCTTCCTGAAGGCAATATTCAGACCAACCTATTAGATCTGCCCCGAGGCTTGCTGGTGGGCATCTCCTAATGAGAGAGCCGCCAYTGACCACATCCTTTGCTTATTGATTCTGTAGGTGGCATGCACTAAAAGGATTATGCAGTTTTGGAATGATAGATCAATAAAGAAAGGCAAGACCAGTTTTAGAACAGACTTGAAGAGAGATAACCTTTTTTCTGCTAAGTTGTGAACATAGATGTGAGAAAATGTGAGAATCTGACATTAACTTGTCTCTGTGCCTGAAGTTTTTCTATTTACAAAACACATTTAAGAGAAGAAGTCCAAACTATGGTACAWAACTATAAAACATGCAGAGTCAACAGGTTTAGGCCTTAGTTTTAATACTGAGACCTCGTGGTTCATTTTGACCCACAGGCAGCAGGAGGGTTCACATACGTCAGCATGTATAACCCCAACCGTCTGTCTTCTCTGTCTGTATAAAAAATTTTAACCTGATCACTGCCACATCTGACAGGGGAGTGATATACTCGCCACCAAACAAGTTAAAGTGAAGGTAACACCTCATCCTAYTGGGACAGCAGCTGAACATCATCCCACACCTCCTCTTTACCAGCGCTGGAACAAGTCAACAACGTTTCTCCATTTGCACCCATTGATTCTGTCACYGACATGTGTTTGAGACTTGTTTGGCTAAAAGTCGAACTTTAGGACACATCAAAACATTTTATTCATGTTCTCGACCTCGGTGATCAAAAACTGTCTTTTCATGTCCCATTCAGGGAGACAATGAGGGGCCTCAAAACATATTTTCATCAATAAAAAAATCCCTTTTCTTAATCTAATGTCTTCTAACTTAAAGAGGACCTGTGTTGATGCAGATGTTTTAGTGTGTTTCTGTAAAAATGCTATGAACAATTAATATCTTACCTGTTRTGGATAGCTCTTTAAACAACATCAATTTGGGGGAAAAATGAGTTTAATTCTGAAGAGATTGATGAGCTGWTGGCAAGTTTAAGTGAGACCAAGACCAAAGTGGATTGCTGCCRTTTTAATTTTATAGTGGTTTGCACAAATACAGTTTTATAAATCTTTACAGCAACAATAATTTTGCAACAATTATTTCAGCAGAAATTTRTGATATTCTTACTGAAACCTCCCCAGGCTGGACGGAAGGGTAAATGGCTAACTTCTGCTTTTTACACTTGCTAAAAACCACAGAATTCCTTGTAAATAACCGTGTTATGCAAGATTAACAAAGATGTAAAAGTGTACAAACTAGTAGCTCATTATTCTGATCAAAATGAGCCCCTGTGCACAGCATTCTTGATCATTTTAAAAACAGCGCTGTGTTTGAACCTCCTGTCCACACACATTTTGCTGATATTTTCAACGTTCCTTTTCAAAGTGGAGCTTCTGGTGAATGCATGTAGCAGGAGACATTGAGTTTTTTAAATAAACGACTAGTTTGCACACGCTCTTGTGCCATAGAAACTCAAACCAATATGATTTATAGCATTATTTTAATGTCTGCAACTGCTTTTTTTAAGTTTGTCTATTTGTTCTGATTATATCTGTTGCTATTTTCTTAAACATACATACAACTAACATCAAGCTGAGGGTTTTCCAAAAAAAGCTATTATTATATATTTATTTTTTTGCTAGATGTAAAACTACTCAAACACCATCTGCTGTGGGATTCTGAGTTTAGATAAATTTAATGAAATCCAATCATTTGATTCCCTCCAATGATGTTGTTGTGCAGCTATAGATGTGAAGCAAATTGCATTCCAGTGCTTTTATTGTGAAATGAAAGCTGTTGATCCTATTACCCTCTAAATAACAGTGTAATCATATACTCCACTAAGCCTGGGAGTACTTTATGCATATTTGTTTTAACTTCTGATATGACCACGTCAGCTGCTGTGCAAAGAGATGTCCAAACACTTTTATTGTGCCGCCATCATGAGCTGAAAAGCCACGGCTCTCATGTTTATTGGGGGATGGCAGCAACAGTGGGGTGCTCAGGCTTGACTTTGTAAAGTGGAATAATCTTTTCCTTTGAAAAGGACAGATAGCTCGAGCTGCTCTGCGAGAGTGATCATTAAGGATAACCACTAACACCACAGTCCGAGAAGAGACAATTACCCGCAATCAGGGATGCTGCCGGCGGGGAGTGGCACTTTATGCAAGTGTTTGTGTGTGTATGTACGCATGCAGAGGCTTGTTCGCCTCTTCACCGGGCGTCTGGACGGCCCCCCAACCGCAGCAGCCAGTCATCTGTCACCATTACAGGACAAAGGCAGCGGTGTTTCGGGGCCATTACTGAGATTGCTGTAGATGATTTGGAGTGTCCTCCTCAGCACTGAGAAAATAATTTCCTCACAAAGAGGCGGCTCCTCAGCTCGGCGGGACCCTGTCAGCCTTCGGGACAAACTCCCGAAGGGAGTTTGCTGCGCTCGCCTCCCGGGTCGACGCGCACAGGGAGGGCGTGTTTGTCTGCATCCATTGAGAGATAAGGGAACAAAATGTAAAAGTGTCAGAAATGAAGACCTGTGCATCTTCTGATGGGACTGGTTGGTTATGAAAATGGATATTATGGTTTCTCAGTCTGTAATAAGACAACATTTCACCTGCTTTTCTTCATTTGGTTCAAGAAGGTGCTGATTTTACCCATCATTTCTGCTGCTACATGTCTTATTTCATYCCCTCCCTCTTCCCTCAGCCAGCCTCTTTCTCTCACTCACAAACTGCTGGCCAGAATTGGAGCTTCATTCACAGTCGTGCTGACCTTGGCTAGAATGTGGATTAGTGTTTAAGGATCAGCGCGGTGAAGTGAGCGCAGTGTTTGTATGTGAGGACTCCTGGTCAGAGGCTGGAGGGCTGCAGTAACCCCCTTCCACCTATCCCCATCCACCAAACTCTGCACCCCCCTCCCCCCCCCCCGCCCCCACACACACACACTTCTGACACACACAGATCATGATGAATTGTCCTCTCTGCAGGCTCAGATTGTTTTTTAAGGTTTAATTCAGTTTCTTCCTGTGCTTGGATGAGCAGCTGTGTGCACATGTGTGCGAATGTGTGTACTGATGAGTGTGTTTGCACCTCTGTGTGTGTGTTAGGGAGGCAGAGAAAGAGAGGAGACAGTGAAAGAGAGAACAAACAGGAGTTATGGATCTCAGGTCTAATGTAGTCCAGCAGGTCGGGGAGATGGGGCCTCGTGTCGCCATGGGAATGGCAAAACCTGATCAATACTCGGGGCTCCAGCCTCAAATCTGTGACCCCTCTCCCCCAAATTTTGTCTCTTCACCTTCATCACTTGTCTGTCTCTTTGTCTCGCTATCGACCCATCAACTTATCAAACAAATGAACAGAATGTGTATATGTTTTTACAACAACAACCAAAGATATGTGATGAAAACATGACTGGATGCAATGGAAAATGTTTTAGATATAAAAAAAATGCTGAAATGTTTTGGTGTTTAAAACAGAGAAAATTCCTAAATTAAATATGTTTCAAGTAATGAAAGAAAAAATGTCCTCCGCTCACCAGGAAGAAGTTCTCTGCATGCATCATCAGTTTTTATGTTTTTGTTTCAGCTGAATGTTTGCCATTTTAAAAAAATGTGGTCAAACCAGATGTTTCTGTGTATTACCAATCAACTAATTTGAAACACAACCAACCAAAAAAGTGATTATGAAATTATTGATTGATATTGAGGTTTTAGAAAATATACACAAAAAATAGAGGAAAAACAATCAAGAAGCATATCATACACAACAGAACAAAAGTAAATAAAATAAAATAAAAATATCAATGATTCCAGTAATGATGATTATTTCTAAGTATGTAATTGTAACAGTTTTGAACACATATGTAAACAGACACAAATATTGAATTATTTCAATGAGAGGGAAAAAAGGCAGAAGCCAGCCAGTAATGAGGAGAAGATAGTGGGGGTCTTATGARTGACTTTAAACCCGTTAAACCCTCCACAGATTGCGCTAGTGTTTTGACAATGGCCAGTAAACTATCTAAATTGCAGTGTTTTAGTGTCTGTCTTTCTGCGCTGAGCTGGCTAGCGAGGCGTGAGGCTGTCAGCCTTGTCAAACGGCCTTTCTCTCTGGGTGCACGGCTGCTATCATCATCACTGGCCTTTCAGACACCAAACTTTGTCCCTTTATCTCCGATTGTGCCTCTCCCTCACTATCCAGCGAAAATTACCCTTTCATTTTGTTGTGCCATAAAATTACAGCCTGGTGAAGATTGGCAGTGTTTTTCTGCAGAGGGAGATAGAGAGAGAGAGAGGGGGGGCAAATCAACGTTTTTATAGAGAGTGCGCGTGAGTGTGTGTGTGTGTGTGTGTGTGTGTCTTTCCTCTTTAATTATTGGACTCAGCTGTTTAGGAT
>NW_013952713.1:419875-422923 GCF_001266775.1 Austrofundulus limnaeus | reverse complement strand
CTTTCTTTCTTTCTTTCTTTCTTTCTTTCTTTCTTTCTTTCTTTCTTTCTTTCTTTCTTTCTTTCTTTCTCTCTAGCATCACTGCTTGTTTTCCTGGAGAATCCACCTTCTTCCTTCATTAACTCTTTGTGTGGTCAATTAATAACCAGCATCGATATTAGTGTGTTTGTGTAAGGAGTGAGAGAGTCAGAACATACATTTCTGACGCCACCATCTCGTTATCGTTCTACTTGGTTGACATTTTGCTTCACTGATACCCCTTCCTCCTCCTCCTCCTCCTCTTCCTGCTCAAAACAAACACACTGTCCAGTTTGCACACAACTGAAACCTATCTGTCTAATTGGGTAAACAATTCTTCTTTTGTAGGTTGACTGTCCAATAAATTGCATGTTAGTAAAACATGGGAAACTGAGGCTCCTGCTCAGACGTTTTGTAGTTTGTGGTGACAACAATACATAAATGTGATAGCTGCTTCCGTTGTAAGGCAATTGTATGCTCAACGCCTACTGTAACTGGTTGGAATGACCAGAATACATTTTTTGCATGGTTCAGTCACTAGTTCTCCTGTTGTTTTTATTTTTTAAATAAATATTGTTAAGAGGAATAAAAAATAACAATGAGATGCATGCTGCACACTAACAGTCATGGTTTATTGTCAGAGAAAGACTTTTTGCCACACTCTGTCAGTGTCTGTATGAGATACCGTCCATTCAAACATCCTCTATAAACCAGTCAGCACCAGTCCCAAGGTTTTCAAGTTTTTTTTAACTTGTTTGTCTGTAGTGTTAGCACAATGACTCATGCACCACCCCACACAGTAGTCTGGTGTTAAGCTGCTGACTGCTGGCATGGYAAGTGGTTTGTCAACCAGATGTGGGCCATGTCTGGAAATGATGACACTGATTTTAAGGATGGCATGTCACCGCTAGGCCAGTTGTGGTTTGGTTCATGYGGCCCAAATCAGTCAATCCCCTAACTGGCCCAGCTGTGGTTTGGTTTATGTGGTGCTGGTCCATTCATGGACCGTTCTTTACGGTATCTAGGCCAAGTGTAAGAGCAGGTGGAGGGGGGAGTCCTCGAGGGCCGCAACCCTGCATGTTTTATTTTTTTTCCCTGTTCCAACACACCTGATTCAGTGATTGAATTACCACTTCCATGTTCCTGATAATCACCCATTCATTCAAAGCAGGCGTGTTGGAGCAGAGGAACAACTAAAACATGCAAGATCGAGGACCAGGATTGTCCACCCCTGTGTGCGAATGCTTAGCACATTGTGTGGGCCAAAACCGGATCAGACAAATTTTGCTACAGTATATGGAACTGGACATTTTTTATGAAAACAAAAAGTATTGTTGGATGGGCCCTGCTGCTAACCAACCATAGCCAACACAGATGGTTATAACTGAGTTTATTTTACAGATTCTGAGTGAAAAATTTGTAGAAGCTGGAAATCCTCCCCAACRCATCCTTTGGTTGCTGACAAATTGTTTACTAGCTTGTTTTTGGCTTTGACATGCAAAAGTGTATTTGCAGTTCTAAAGAAACAAAAAGTGTTGAAGCCATTTATGAGACATTGTAGGATGTTTTTTGACACTCAGACTATTGATTTTTTTAAACATCCTTCATTGTGCTAGTCCCATGTTGAGTTTTTATTTGTTTGTTTCTGAGAACTTGTCTTGTTTTTGATGGGTAATGTGAGAAACCTATAGCAAGTCAATTGTAAGTCAGCTTTGTACAGTTMAAATGAGATTGAAATATGTCCTGTTATTTAATGTTTTCTTCAGTTATCTAGAATTGGTAATGGTTTAAACAATAGTGCTTGAGACAGGGTAGCTAGGTTGAATATTTTTTCTTTCATGGCATTCTTTGATTACAGGATTAAAAACGCTGCTGCAGAGACGCCCAACAAACTCGTTTTTTGAATAAATCCAGCATCAACATCCGATTTCTCCTGCTGCCCTGAATCTACACTTTAATATGTCTTTTGATCACACTGGCATCGTTTTCTCTCTGAAAGCTGCTTGGATCCATACCGACTGCTTTTCACCAGTGTGGAAGGAAGGAGGGTGACCTTTTATGGCTTTTGAATAGAGCAAAGCAACCAAGACGCGTTCACTCGCCATGCTCGCTCTTTGTCGCAGCCTGGCCTCTCTGTACAGCAAAGTCTTGAAGTATCTGATTTTTACAACAAAAGCACGGCGAGAGAATGTGGAAGGTATGCAGCGGCGAAGAGGTGAAGTAGGAGGCAGAATGAGAGGCAAGCTGCAAGGTGCCATCACTGCAGAGAAATGGGAGTGAAAAGGATGAAAACCTATAAATGAAAATCAATACAAGAAGGCAGGAAGGCATATGAAGTGAGGAAGGAGGGGGTAATAGAATAGACTAAAGATAAATAATGAGGACAGGAGGAAGGGGAAAGAAATAAGAGAGGGGAGAAGAAAGAAGGAGACAAAGAAAAATGATTGCAAAATAAAATCAGAAGATATATTTCTTATGTGTGGCTGTCCTTCCCATCATCAGAGTGAAAAAACTTTTTTTTTCCGATCAGAAACCCTGATCTATGAAACCTTTTATCTTTTATTTTGCATTTGTAAAGAATTTTTCTTATTTACYTCAGTGCAATTTTGAGCCCACTTCCTGGCCTGAAACTTCTTAGATAAAAGATCAATCAGCTGATGAATTGTTTTCACTCGTGCATCATTTATTTATTTGTTGGTACAATATTTTGCCTATTGAGTGGTAAGGGACAGAAGTCTTGTTTTTTACGACTTTTGCTTCATACAGACTGAGTCATGTTTTTTTCCCCTGCCTGACCATAAATATTGTGTTCTGAAATTCAATGTATAAGAACGTTAAGCTTGTAAATAAAACCTCTCATGTTTAAGTTTTAAGATAAATTTAAGTTTGTGCATGAACAGAAAAAAAAGTTCTTCAGTAGAAAATATTTGTGTTTAAAGGGCCAACATTATGTGTTTCTCAGGCATATACAGTATTTAAATACTATACCATACTAAAGTATCTATGTCACCTTTAGCTGTTATTAAAATG
>NW_013952713.1:415736-417324 GCF_001266775.1 Austrofundulus limnaeus | reverse complement strand
TGAAGTGTCTTGCCCAAGGACACAACGACTGAGACGGCTGGACGGGGGATCGAACCAGCGACCTTCCGGTTCCATGACGACTCCCCTAACCACTCCAACACAAAGAACACAGTTATAGTATCACACAGTCACAGCAGTCTCATTAATCAGACAGCAAACATTTTTCTACACATATTGGTCACTGGAATCTGAAGGAAGCAGTTTGGTAGTATTAAACATAGTTAATTTTTATTTACGGTGATTCTAATGAAAATCGTTGTCTGTGTAGTTCTGGCAAAGCTTTAAAAATGCAGCCAACAAGGTCTTAAAAAACAAAACAAAATTAAGTCAGAGAAAGCTTTTTAAACTCACAGTTAACACCAATTAGGTTTTTGTTCTTTTCAAGCTGTTCTAAATAAACTTCGACTGAACAGGAAACATGAGGTTGTTTTTATTTCCTACTCATATCATCATGCTAATGCTAACACCATCATGCTAACAAAAACAATCAACAAAGCTCTTTTTTCCGCATAGAAACTGTTTAAACACATCCTGTTACAAATACTGACAAGTACTATAAGTATTACATGTGAAATAAATAATTCAAACTACTGTTTAAAGTAAAAAGAGTTTAACTTACAGTTGTTTGGGAGTTTGATGGTGGACTTGAGTCCCCCTGCTGGCCAGGTCGGAGCACTGCAAATACTTCCCTGTCGGCCGCTGTCTTTTCCACACATGCTCATTATGACGTTTAATCGATTATTTCAGTGTCCCTTGCATAACGTCTGTTTTTTTGACAGCTTCTCAGAGTAGAAGATTGTACTTGTAAATTTGTGATTCGTACTTGTAATGTTTGAAGTTGCAACTTTGTAACTTGTATTTGTAACTTTTAAATGTGTATTCTCACAGAAAACACATTTGATTTTACATGAATACAATACAAATTTAAAATTTATGCATGTTTATTGTACAAATATAAATTTTATGCACGCTTATTGACTTAAATGTACAAATTTAGACTCTTACACATACAATTCTTTATGACAGTTGTCTTACCCCATACAAAGGAGCCTGGGGAGTTGTCTGCAGTTGGACCAGCTAAAAAGAATAAAACCATTAACCTATTGTCCAATCAGTTTGAAGTATAAGGCAGGGCTAAGACCCACACACAAAACTGTTGAAAATCTTAGCAACTCTAAATTAACCTAAACTTTTTCACTATTCAATGAAGTGTGAGTACAAAAAAGTCATTTGAGAACATGCTAAGGAGCTCAAGGAGTCAAGGCCTTCTGAGACTGAAAATACATCATAAAAAGAGATGAAATGAAAAAAATAAAAGAGAAAAGAAACCTAAAATTACAGAAAACAAGTTAAAAAAGGCCATTGAGGCATAAGCAATTTACTAAACACCTGATTTAAGACCCAAAAAACAAGTGACACAAAATTGTCAAAACACATGCAGGCACAATGATCAAAATTATTATTAACTAAATCAGAAAAAACAAACCAAAATACAATCAACTAATGACATCAAAGAATCACAACTAAAAAATGACCGGCTGCAAAACATAAAAAAAGAACAAAATATAGAATAAATATTGCCCAAATG
>NW_013952713.1:413700-414905 GCF_001266775.1 Austrofundulus limnaeus | reverse complement strand
CACACGCACACTGATTACACAGCACCGAGAGCACAGAGCAGTGAGGCCAGTTCCATCTGTGATTCTTCAAAGAGTTTGGCTGATATTGATTTGGTGCCAAGGTTAGCAGCTCATTCAGGCAGAGTGGAGCTTTCAGGAGCAGCTGGAAGGAGCTGAGACCACAGCCAGAGACGGAGGCTGAGACCTTGAGCTGAAACACATGGCAGCAACCCTCTGTTGGGGCTAACAATGTCTCCAAGCACACCATCCCAATCACAGCGCAGACACAGACAAATAAACACATGGACACACACATGCATACATAAATGCGCTCTCGCCCTCTCTCGCTCCCTCCCTCACTCGCCCATGAGGAAGCTGCATTGAATGCAGAGTGGGAAGGAGGCCAAAGGAGTGTGAGAAAGACGAGGAGGCGTTCTGCATGTGTTTGTTGTGAAGAGACGAAGGATTAGAGGTGTTTTTGAGAGAGTGATTGAAGCTCATCAATTCATCTCTCGTCCCAGACCAGGAGACCTCTTGGGGGGTGGGGTGGGGGGGTGGGGGGGGACTGTTTACGGCGGGTTGTCCAACATTTATCTTGACTGTGGGCGTGTTTGTATCTGGCTTCAAATCCTTACAGAACTAATTTCACATACTCTGCAAAAGAAAAGTTACAAAAATGCCATTGTGCACTTTTTCWCTAGGAGTGTTTTCCCCCACAAAACTGATAAATAAAGAGAGCAAAGTCTGAAATGTTAGTTTTTATTTTTGTCTTGAAACTATATTTATTATTGTTTCATTTTATTTTGGACAAATTTAAGAGCTTTAACACTTACAACTTGATAAATTTCTCATGATACTCTATCAGTGTGCATTTTTGTGGTAAAGATCAGGATCAGTTCCCCTCATGTTTAATATGTTTTACTTCCTGTTTTTGGTGTTAATGTTGGAGTTTTCTTACTTCTGTTTCCATTTTGAACAATTTGTTTGTCACAGTCAAAAAAAAATAGACAACAACCATTTCAAAAAGCTGGATTTTGTTGGATCCAAAAAATAAAAKTTCTTGTCCTGAAAATGGACAAAGTAAAACTGATTAAAATGCATGTTTATAGAAACAAAATTAAGGTATAATAAACTTGCAGAAGGGCGTTTAGCTGTGAATCATTCATCATGTGATTTAATAAAATGTTATTTCACTATACAGTATTTATGTATGTTTTATTTTTATT
>NW_013952713.1:409565-413580 GCF_001266775.1 Austrofundulus limnaeus | reverse complement strand
ATGCTGTTGGGAAACCCTCATTTGTCAAAGAGAGTATGTGTGCTGGCAATTGTCACAACCTGGCTCAAAAGGTCATGACAAAAAAGGAGACACACTGATTTTTAAAGTAAGTTTACATATTTTTTATTGTTTTAAAGTAGATTTTTAAATCCGAACTTAAATTAGACAGGTAATACCAAACAAACCAAACCAAAAATCATACTAATTTACTAAATTAACTACCATAATAAAAACAAAACAAGGCCTGCTGATCCTATTAATGATAACAAATAAACCCAACAAGATTAACTGAACTGTTTTGCTATGGGAAGAGCAAGAACAGCCCAAACAAAAAACAAAACAAAAGCAACAAAACCCAACACAACTRCATGGACTGCTTGCTATGGGAAGAGCAAGGGCAGCCACCGGTGTAAGGAGCAGCCAGATCTAAATAGGCTGGAATAATTGGCCCAGGTGCTCCCAGTCTGCAGCTAAYTCCAGGCCACACCCACTTCACCTGAGGAACAAAATACAAACATTTATCCATTGATGACAGGAGTYGTCACACAATAATAATAAGTGCAGAAAAACAGCGGTGTGCGTTATTTTTACACGGATTGTGGGGAAACAGCTGTTTCTGTGCCTGGATGTTTTCTCACAGCGCTCTGAGGCACCTGCCTGAAGGCAGCAACTCAAACGCTACAGGTCCTGGGTGTGGGGGGTCAGAGACTCTCAGCGTTTTCTCTTGTCTGTGAAAAAAAATGCTGAATGGGGTGCAGTTTGTGTTGTGACAGAGATGGTCATTGATTCATAAAGCAACCATAGTTTCATTGTGACAAAGTGGATGGAGTCAGCTAAACTTATAATGGAACTGCACTCAGAAATACAACTCATGCCAGTCAAAATATATGTTTCAGTTGTCAGTATGTCCTGAAAGGTTTACTTTAACAGCTATGATGTTTTAACATGACAGTCACAACACACTTGTGTGTATGTGTGTCTGAGCAGCCTTACACACCARTGCACATCACCACCTCTGCCGTCATCATTCAGACTAATCCCCTCACAGACCCCTCATGTTGCTCTTTGAACAGAGTACAAAGCGTGTTCTGGGCTTAAAACAGCAGCATAAAAGACACAAATAAAAAACCTGCTGAGACTTTTGACCTTTCGGCTGGGATTACAGTTTTCAAACAGTGTTCAAGGAATTCAGCTCTCGCATCGGAGCAGTTTTTCAAACTGTCTCTGGGCTCGCTTCATCTCTGCTTGCTCACCAGCTGAACAGCCCTCGCTTTTCTTAAATACCACAAACATGCCGGGATGAATGTGCTGCGTCTTTGGTTCATGTTGAGTTCTGTGGGCTGCGCCAATGAAAAATATAAAAGATGAAATAAACATTATGTCTTCAAGACCTCAGAGTCAAAATGCTGTTTATGCTTTTATGCCCAGCCCTTTAGATTGTCAGTCATGTGTCATGTTAGTTTGCTGTTTGTAAAAACATTGGAAAGTGAAGGATATCACACAAACAGAAGACGTTGGCAGGCAAACTGAGACGAGGTGAAAGCAAACCTCAACGTCCTTGAAATCGGATAGCACAACAGTGAGTCTTCAGGATTTAGTTTTCTTGGTGAGATAAAACTGAAAGTTTATTCCCAAAAGTAAAACAATTAAGCTACGACAACACTAGTTATTTATTTGACCCAAGTTTTTTGATTCACGTGAAACAGACACAGTTAGTGTCAGATGACCTAACATCTGAAACCATAAGATTTGGTAATGCTTTCTTTTACGGTACCCTTATTACCACGTAATTACAAGGTAATAAAAATGGTAATTAAATGTAATTACTACCTTATTACCATGTAATTACGTGGTAATTAGGGTACAGTTTTACTATGTGAATGTATGTACTATATAAATGTACTATGTACATGTCTGCAGTAATGTAGCACTTAGGCCTACCTGGTAATGTTTTACAATTCACTATGTAACACCTAAATAAGTAGTAGGTAATTTGGACAGTTTTAAAGTTATATTTTATTGCAATTAACCACTAACCCCAAAATTTAGTTGCATTCTTTTGGTTATAAATATAGTGTTGAGTTACTATTGAATAGTAATTTGATTGTAGTTACCCAATAAAGGTAGTTTTACTTACAGTAGTTTTTCGTTTGTACCGTAATTACCACGTAATTGTATGGTAATAAGGGTACCGTAAAAGAACGCATTACCTCGAAAATAAATAAATAATAATTTAAATAAGAGCGAACCCTCAGCTGTTGAAGGAAAGAATGTGGCTAAAAAAGAAAATAGTATAAATGCATAAAACAATGAAACTCGAACTCATAGAAGGGGCTATAGCTTCATCGTCAACTCCCAGCTCGCATGCCACAAATTTCAACAAAGATACCAAAGAACTAACTACCACACCAACTTTTGTAGCATTCCAAACGTGTTACAAAAACACACATTTAGAAAGGAAATATTCAAAATGGACAGGAACTACCACTGACAGTATAAACATGACAAAGTCAGAAACAAGAGAATCAGAGAGGGCAGGATAAACAAAAATTATAGACTTTTATTTTAGCCCTGGAATGTGATTCCTGCAAACTTTTCTATGCACTGAACAAACCCTCTCCTATGAATTAAACAGGTCTTTATGTTCATCTTTTCCATTTTAGGTGAAATTTGTTGCTGTAGTCATTTAGACAATCAGTGGTGAAACAGGCCTTTCATTACATCACAGACTGGAACGCTGCTGCCGGGCTGCGGACGACAGTTTTTCATGCACACAAATATTGATTAAACTGTCGAGCATACAAGGAGTAACATATGTGAAATCTGTTACCAGGCAGGACTGTTGTTGTTTTCTAACTGCTGTTTTTTTTTTACGAGTGTTTTTTACTTCGACTAAAGAAAAGTAATTTTGCTGCATTTTGTAAACAGATGGGAACATGCATCAAAATGACTCAGCCAGGTTATGCTCGGGGCTTTGTCTGAGCAGACAACAGAGACATGTGAGCACATTCCTGACACTAAACTGTAACGGGATCGTGTTGTGCAGGTGACACTTTTTCATACACGAGTGTAAAAAACACGAGTGATGAGCTCGCTTTAGTACGCTCTCCTTGTTGTTCTTCTTCAGCCCATCCCCCCATTCCTCTCTTTCTGTCTCTCTCTCTCWCACACACACACACACACACGTGCACGCACACATTTTCTTCTCACTTCTGCTTCGTCGTTTACGCCTCTGCGAATCAATATGTGCAATTCTGGAGAAATACTGCATCACCATGGCAACCGGGCCTTCTGTCCTACGAAGAGGAGTGCCACAAATGGTGCAGTCAGGTTTCTGCACCATACATCCTCCATGTTTATTGACATTTTATAAGATTAGATAATTTTGTTTTGTATTGTGTGCGTATAGTACCTACATTCTGTTGCTTTATTCTTCTCAGCTCAAGCCTCCTGTAAGACCACATTATGTTCAGATGTTTTTACTCTACATGCACTCAACGTTTTACTTACACGCGGACGTTGCTCCATCTGTGGAAACCTGGAGATGGGGTTTAGTCCAAAAACCACAGCCTATGGTGAGCTGGGGATCAGAATGTGTGCCTTATAAGTAGGTCAGCCACCTGAGCCACGCGCTGGGTCAATATCACACAGACTGCCAGGGCAGGAGAGGGAAAACATTCAGAGGTGACTCTGAGTATAAGATTAGAACGATGCGATGTAATTATTTTGATTGGTCAGATGTGCATGTACAACTCAGGTAACAAAAAGAAAAGCACATAGAGAAGTTTGAGGACATATTAGATCTGAGAGTTGACAGTATGGAGTGAGTACTGTAGGTTTGATTAGATACACATTTGCTACATTTAAAAAAAGTTCTTGATAATCAAGTAAAAGCTTTAATCAATTTACAGATCACATTTTTTCTGGAAGATAAATTGGTTTAAAAAGACGCACCAGCAGTGACTGAAGAGACTACATTATGGTTACCTACAGTGTTGTATAAAGTACATCAAAG
>NW_013952713.1:401897-407354 GCF_001266775.1 Austrofundulus limnaeus | reverse complement strand
ATTCCACATTATTACAAATAATTTCATTTCTGGACATTTATGGTTTTATTTCTTTGAATGAATGGATCACTTGGGTTGTTACCAACATCTGGTGAAAATTTCATGTCATTAGCACCTCTAGTAATATATTTGCTGAGAAAAATGGTGATGTGTTCAATACTTATTTTACCCGCTGTAACATCAACTGTGCTAAAAGTTTGACCATATTCATGCACAGTGTATCAAATATGTTTCAAATGTTAATTTGTGTAAAGAAAACCAGTTGTGCCGTGTCTGAGCGTGACTTTCAGTGTGTCTGACGCTAATGAGGCCGGCTGACAGGGAGAGGGGGATCTTCATGTCTCTATGGTGTTTGGACACTTGCTCTCCTCCCAAGAGGCGAGCTGCCTGACAAAGCCTCTGCACAACAGACAGGAAGACTTGTCTTACCATCACATTAGTTCTTCTTTGTCTAGGAGAGGTAATGAAATTTATTTATCATTTATGAATGGAATGTTGCATTCTTTAATAGACCTCTGGCCATGAAATKTGTGCTTAATATTAGAATCAGTTTTCCTCCTCCTTGATTGAGTGATAGCTTTCACTAACAGAAAGAGCCAAAGGTGCAAAGGTGTGTGTCTCTATCTGTGTGTGCATGTGTGTGTGTGTTTGTGCAACTCTCCAGTGTGGCTTCAAGGCTGGGGGCGTCACGCTCCAAAGATCTGATGGACACCAGCCATCAAAGGCCGATAGACATGTGACAGATAAGCAGCTAAAAATACACTCATCTCTCTCAAATCATCTTTCTTTGTGCTTCTTTTTTTCTCTGCTTCTTTCAATTTGTTTCTATATATAAAATGAACATAAGCAAAAATGAACAAATTGTTTTTGCCAAATAGAGTTAAACCTGGTGGTTAACAGACCCATGTTGTGCTCTAACGTTTTTGTCAAAGTAGTTCTATTTTTACGAGACTTAAGAGAAAAAATAATTCTGATGCAACTTTTCTGCTAGTGCCCCCAGTTTGAACCAGCCTCTTGCATCTGTTTTGGCACATGGCCTGAGGTAAAATGCTTTATGGAAAAGAAAAAAAAAAATCAATGGCAAATTCATGAAGGACATTCGATGACATTCACATTCAACTCTCCTAAAGAAGGATTAAAACATTCAGTAGTGGTTTTATTTTTCAGGCCTGAGGGGACCAGACACACAGGGGGGAAATATAAAAATAAAAGTTCACCTGTTGGATGACAAAAGGTTCAGTTCAAAGTTTAAAACTCGTCAAGCCAAACAGGTGACAGAAAAATAAAATTGTAAAAAATAATAAACAAATAAATAAATAAATAAATAAATAAATAAATAAATAAATAAATTGTGTCTTTGAAACAATCAGAAGAAGCAATTTATTTTCACAATCACATTTTCACATTTTTCTTTTTCCTCACAATTATTAACTCCACCTGCTTTGTTGGGGAGCTTCATCAACCTCAGCTGACAGATGCAAACTGAAATTACTCACTGCCTCATCAAAACAAAATCAGTGCAGCACTGCAGAGAAAAATCAATGACGAAATCATCAAGGGCATTCACAGACAATCACATTTAACAGCGTTAAAGGGGAGAAATGGGCCAAATTCATGTAATTATTCGGCGCCATTCAAAATATATGACTTGCTACATAATGATCAATATTTCATCGCAGGATGCAGTTCATATAGGAAGTAACCATCTCAGTGTATGTTTCCGTGTGAAGGAGGAGCAAAACGAATTTCAACATAACATAAAATAAATAAAAAACTAAATAAGTTGTTTTAGTAAAACAATTTTTTTTAATAAAAACACATTTTCATTTTCTGTTGACTTCATAGCTAAGAATCTTGCTAAAATGTCAAATCTTACAGACAATGCAGACAACTTTGAAGTGATGTATATGTTTCCATTGGTGTAGTTCTGTATTTCCTAAGCCAGTGGTTTCTCCTCAAAGCCCCCCTTTATTTCCAAACCGAGCTGAGTCCCGCCCAATCCCTTTGCTACTCCCCACCTCTCCCAAAGAGGCATTCAAACTTAAACCTTAATCTCTGTATCAAAATAATAAAAGTGAATATTTACAAACTTATTAAGAAAAATGGAGCTGATTTCTACAGAGTTTTAAATGAGGGTGTTTTGTATTTTCCAGGGACATAGTTCAATTTTATATATCAAGTAACTGTGTTACCTACTATGTATCAAAAATAAATTTGACTTTGCATCACTGACTGTCTGAAGGCCTTGAAATTGGCCTGTTTAAGAACCTCCTACCTTTTCGGACACTCCCACTTCAGCAAGTCTTCATAACATGGCTTCACGCCATTTAGTACAACCTTTCGTGCCGTTCCCCCAGGTGTTTGCTAATTATTGTTGCTGCAGACCTGTGTGGGGGAGGCACGGTGGGAYGGGAGCTCAGTTGAGGACTGAGCTGCAGGGAGGAGCTTTGGGTAAATAGGTGGTGCTTTGTACCAGCAAGTGATTTATACGCAGGCTGAGAACCCCTGTCCTAAATTGTTGTCTCATATTGTGTCTGTTTACTGTTGCGCCTGGAAATAATTCTACCTGACTGCTGTGTAACATGAAACAAAAACAAACACATAAGATATATATATATATATATATATCTTATCTTTTTAGCCGAAATGTTACTAGTTGTCACGAATTGAATTCAAGTGATTTATTTACAATGTGGTGAACAACAAAAAACTAAAATGTGCAACAAAGGGAACAAGATCCGGGGAGGCTAGGTTCAGCAAGAACTGAAAACACAAGGAGAGGCAGGAAGAGTCTCAGCAGAAGTTATTAGACAAAAAGATCTTGAGGTTAAAGGGTTGTGTTGTGGTAGCTTACAGTAACTCTGGAGGCAGACAACTTGGGAGGAGGCACGTGGAAATAGAGAACTGAGGTTCCAAGAATCAAGAAGCAGGTGAGGCAGTCCAAAAGGTCCAACAGTTAGTTCCACAGGTGAGTCCAACTTGTAAGCTGATTCCAGGAGGCTGATATTGGCAAGGAGGTTGGGTAAGGTCTGAGAACAATGTTCCAAAAACCACACTTAGAAGTTCTAGAGAAATAATACTTGCTGTTAAACATTAAAGCAAGGTGGCCAGGAGAGGTACMCAGAAGGCGTGATGCTCCAGCGAAGACCAAGTCTCAGAATGAGCCTTTTAAANCCARTGAGCCTCATCAGGAGAGTGGAAACAGCTGTGGGAAGTGGAGAGCCTTAGAACCAATTAAGCAGAGCAGGGCAGGCGCAGAGCAGAATCATCACACTAGTGTTACGACACACTGACTTTAAAGTATGCCACTCAAGTCCTTCACATTACTTAATGTTATTATAGTAATGATGGCATCAAAAACAGAGCTATGAGAGCATATTTACCATATTTATTCAAGTAWAATACGTAAAATTAAATCCATAAAATCATCCATAAAGTTGGGGGTAGTATTATACTCGGATAAATATTTTTAGTTAGTATTTTAACTGAGATATCGGCTTCATTCACAAAATGCCTGAGTCCGGAAATGAAACGGTGACGTAAAAAGCAGTTGAAGCAAGCTTACCTCTGACACTCCTTCATGCCTCAGAGTGAGATAATAACAGATCCAAGCAGGCAACATGATGTGAAAAAAAAGAAAAGAAAAAAGCAGTCCTGCACCTTAGTAATGATAACAAACTAATGACATTATGTTCGTCTGTAAAGGCTGCCGTCTACCAGTGTTCTGAAAAAAATTTGTATCACTGAAAAAAGTTTCCCCACCAGAGGGGGCGCTCGCGAGTAGGAAGTAATCTGCTTTTCCCCCAGAAGATGGCCCAAATCTCATGTGAAGTCTCTGACTTCTGTGTTGGTGCCTCCTGGTGGACTTTGTGTAAAATACCAAAATTCATTTGATGCTGCTACAGCTGATTTACAGTATATTTGTTGTCAAAATACCTTTTAGTACATATGTTGTTAAAATAAAATGAACAGCCCAGTGATTATTTTACTGATATGTATAAAGACTGCAAAGGCTGAAAAATCTTGAAGTCTGTACGAAATTTGAGGTAGTTTGAGGATTAAATGTTTTATGCTTTTTAAGCTCAAAAAAGTGTGTGGGGGGGTCGTATTATACATGAGATCATATTATACACAAATAAATACGGTAACTAAATAAAAAAATGTTTAACTCAGCACCTGGTTTTGGTGGTGYAGACCTGCAGAGTGAGGCTTAAGTGCTGCAGTAATAGTCCAGGTTACACAGCACATCAGCTCAGCAGGTCTCATACATCCAGTACATTTTACACATGCCCATTGCTCTGATTGCCTGGTTATGGAATGGATAGCAAAGCTACTGTAAGTGAATTGGGTGTCTTCAATCTTCTCCAATCACTTAAGAGCCTGTGCATCAGCGCATGTCATCCATCATGTAGACCAGAACATGCCTCAGACAAACAGTGCATCAGCATTCTGCAGGGTTTTAACGCCAGCAGTTGATCGTCACCAAAGCTGGAGTCCGAGGAGATGATGACCTTGCAAATATGCTACAGGTGATATCAGATGTCTTCACCAACCTCTTGCTGCTCCAAAGTTAAAGGGTTAGACAGGTTTGAGTGTTATCACAAGAAGAAAGAGTCTTGGGGAGGAAAACTTAGAAAATTGGTGATGGATGGGGGGAGGGGGGGAGTAAAAATGGGAACAAAAGTTATGTTGATGAGAACAGGGTGCAGCAGAACATGCACAAGTACCACCTATCCACACTGTGTCACAGGATCCACAGTGTGAACCTAGAGGTTGGAGAGGTGTTGTTAAAACAGGGTCAACTTAGTAACCTTGGTAACATACCACCATAGGACAGTGGAGCTTATTACTGAATGCTTGACCTGCACCTCAGTTTTTCCTCAGCGCGGTGGAGCCATCTCCTGATGGCCTCACGTAATCCATAGATGGAAAGACTGTTTAATGGATTACTACACCCCCCTCTTTCCCTCCCCTCTATTGTCTCTACACAAAGGCATGTACACACTCACACATACGATGTATAAAAGCCATAAATATTCACGCTCACCAGCATCTAGACATCCTCTCAGAAAAAGAATCAGTGATAATCCTGAGCAGTTAATAAGTTAATACTGAAACAGGTGACAAATCATAATACTAAAAAAAATGTTTTTACCAAAATATTTATGAGATGAGTCTTGTGCCAGCAGGAATTGAATTTAAATTGCTCAGATTGAATCTGAATGTGCATAATCTGAAATTGAATACAGATGTTTGAAAATTAATTTTACTAAATTTAAACTGAATATAATGGTTTGGATTTGAATTAATTTGCTTTCAAACTGTATTTTGGTTTGTTAAAAATTTAGTTTGACTACTTTCACTTTCAGTTCCATAATTCAATTTCAATTCTAAACTAAAGATTTTTTGTGTCACACGTCCTGGTCCTTGAGAAAGCCAGCCAGAGTAATCAAACAC
>NW_013952713.1:400136-401471 GCF_001266775.1 Austrofundulus limnaeus | reverse complement strand
ACATAAATCTGTGGATCTGTGTTTGATTACTCTGGCTGGCTTTCTCAAGGACCAGGATGTGACACAAAAAATCTGAATTTTAGAACTGAAATTAAATCATGGAACTGAAAGTGAAAGAAGTCAAGCTGAAATTTTAACAGACTAAAATACAGTTTCATAGCAAATGAATTCAGATACAAAACTTAAAATTCAGTTTCAAATCATTAAATTCAGTTTCAATTTAGTAAGTGTCGAACCAATACATTCAATTTCAAATTATACACATTCAGATTCAATCTGGGCAATTCAAATTCAATTCTTGCTGGCAAAAGATTTATACCATAATTATTGTTTTTTAAAAAACAAGTTATACTGAAATTGTGTGTTGTATATTCATTCCATCCTGGAAAATTTAAATAATCATTTAAGCTGCTAAATTAAAATTGTCTTATGATCATGATGAGTGTATGCATTTTTCTCAATTGTAGTGAGGCAAATAGAGAAATTTTACTGATTTTATTGAACTTTTGAAGTGTATGTGTCCTCAACAATTGATTTATGTCATGACACTAGAAGARATTAGTGTCTTTGTGAAAGTAGCTGAAAACTGTCTCCTTCAAGAATAAAATAGAGCCAGAGCTCTCATGGTGTAAAAGTCAAACTTGGCATGTTTTGTTTTTCCTGGGCTACCTGCCCAGAACTCCACATGCTTGTGCTTTCTATCAATCCTCTGTAACATCTAATACCTATTCATGTATTACACCATTATGCACGATGAACCCGAATCTCCAGGCACCCGTAGGTGGCCCAATAAAATGACATTCTAATGGCATCAGTTCAGTCTAGCGTTTGAACTCTCTGAGACACCAAACACAAGCAGTCTGAGGGCCGAGCCATTCTTTGTCACCCAGGTTCACAGACAAACTGGAGCCGGGTGAGACGGACGACCCCACCCCCCTCCACAAAAACTGAGACAGAATATTCCCCCAAAGAAAGCTATTGACAGGACAAACATCAAGGAGTCTCCCTCGACTGTGACTCTGTCTCCTCAGTATGTCAAAGCACACCCTCCTGACCCCTGGACTCCAGATCCCGTCCTCACACTAGTGGTCACATCAAACATTCAGAGGCTGTCATGACACGAAATGGCACACATACTCACACTCACACATACACATACAGCGGGTAAAATAAGTATTGAACACATCAGCATTTTTCTCAGTAAATATATTACTAGAGGTGCTAACGACATGAAATTTTCACCAGATGTCGGTAACAACCCAAATGATCCATACATACAAAGAAATCAAACCATAAATGTCCAGAAATGAAGTTCCATCCATCCATCCATCCATC
>NW_013952713.1:395128-399137 GCF_001266775.1 Austrofundulus limnaeus | reverse complement strand
TTATTACAAATAACTTAATTTCTGGACATTTATGGTTTGATTTCTTTGTATGTATGGATCACTTGGGTTGTTACCGACATCTGGTGAAAATTTCATGTCGTTAGCACCTCTAGTAATATATTTACTGAGAAAAATGGTGACGTGTTCAATACTTATTTCGCCCCGCTGTATGACATGATGTGTCTCCTTGATGAATTTAGACATWGAAAAAGACTAAACATGAGACATAAGGAAGTGGGAAGGGGCTTGATTATAGGTGTGCAGCCAACTTACAATTRAAAAAATTAAATAACAAACAACAAACCCAAAACACCCCATGAAACAGACAAGTAAATGTTTTATTCCTTTAAAGAAATGGCACACAGCGAAGCTGGTCAGAATCTAATAAATTAGATTGTAAATTCCCCTCCACTGTATGACATTGATTTATATTCGAGTAAATCCTTAAGACGTGCCCAAGCTTGTGCTTTTTGTCACACTGCATGAACCCCTCTGCCATACAAAGGGCTCTGTTGCATTATAGCGCAGTTTGACAATGTAATCCTATAGTGGAGAAACAGCCCCCCCTCCCTCATTAGTAGGAGTTTAAATTCCTGCAGCCTCTCTGAGCACGCTTAGCTGGGGGGAACTGTATCCCAGGCCACACCGAGGCAGACGGAGGTGGCGCCTCTGCAATTTCATTTTGTTTAAAAATACTCCTCAAACGTTGTTAAGGCTGCATTAAAGGATCCTGTGTTAAAACAGGCAAGAGTGGAGGATTGAATCAGCTCGTCAGAGGCTGGCTCTCCTCACAGCTCCACTCTGCATTAAAGGCCTGTTGGGTTACACTCACAGCAGGAGCCAGTTCTACAGCGGCCCATACTAACTGCATTAATTCCTCTGTGTTGTTGGTTATACAGCACCTGTGGATACAACTTGCTCTGTTGTCTGTAATTACTGCCTGGACAACAAAGCAATACACGCTGGAGGCGGCTGCCAACTGTGGAAACGCCTCTGACAATCTGACCTGAGGCTGGAASTTGCAGGTGGAAAACATTTTCTCCCTTGAAAACTTTACCAAACCTCCCAATTAAATTTATAAAACAGAAAATAACTGACATTCTACATTGGCAATAGATATCATGCAAATACAAGTAAAAGAGTCGGAGCGGTCATCATTTTTATATGCTGTCAACGTGTAAAGTGAGAGGTCAGAACATCCTAATTAAAAGCCCGAACCACCTCAGCTTTAGATCCAGAGAAGCAGCAGCACTACTCTGAGCTCTTCCCTGATGGTAGATATCCTCATCCCTTTCATTTTCTTTCTTTAATTTTTTTCAATTTATTTCATTCATAAAAACAAAAAATAATCTATATACAGCAAAACAAAAAGTAAACCATACCGTGAATGAAAAGGGTGCAGAGTGAAAAAAAAATCTTATCATGTCTGCACCTTAATCTTATTAAGTCTGAGCCTGATCACCTTACAWAGAAAGATCGTTTCAGCCACTCATATCTGGGAACTTGTTTTTTCAGTCATAACCAATATCACATGGCCATAAAATTAGGCTTTGCCTTTGGCTTCTTCTTTTAACTATAACAAACCAGAATATACTTGAACTTTTCACTTCAGATAGCAAATTATCTCACCCCAGAAAAAAAATCCCAGTTTTGTCCATTTAAGAACCTTGGTCTCACAGTTAACCGACTATTCCTGGCCATTTTACACTCGTGCAAACTGATAATTATGGTTTGAAGACACCAACAAAATCACATTATCTGCATAAAGCAGATATGAGAACTTCATGCTCCCCAAATAAACACATCACCAGTTTCACAAAATACATGTTGACTGGATTTAATAAAACACATGACCGTATCAAACACTCAATAAGAGTAAAACTCCAGTCCACGATTTCACAACTTGGACAAAAGCAGTATGGCTTACATCCCGGTTGTTATGAGTGTTTTTATCCTTTTGCTGTTTGCGGTTGTCAACACTTGCATCAAAGTCTGTTAAATACAAGACTTCTCTCCACACATGTGTGCTTGCATCAGTGCGACTCACACTGAGCTGCGATTGCACCATATTGGGCAGAAACTCACATCAGGGGATGACTGATGGCTCAGCGGACCAGTTACCAGAGTGAGATGGTGACTGGTTCAAACTTTTCTGATTTATCAGTAAATAAATGGGTCCAGAGCGTGGTAAGAAAAATTCTTTTGTGCTCACAAACTCACAAATCTCAAGAGAGTCAACTTGCTTCACGTATAAAAGAAGTAAACTGACTAACATGCACTGGCACGCTGTGATACACACAACCTCTTTGCTGGACATAAGACATCTGATAATAAAGGTGAGAAAGGTGAGGAAAATAATGTATGTGTGTCAAAAATTGTCAGTGATTTCTCAAACATGAGACATTTATAATTTAGTTACACATGTCAAGGTGGATAAGTAAACTTTTGACCACAAAAAATGAAAAAAAAAAAAAACACAAGATATTTTCATGTATTTCTTCCTTTTCTGTGTGACTGAATAATAATTCAATAAATTCCATTTTGCTCAAATGCATCTATAATATACAGTATATATTAAAAACTGTGTAAATGAACAATTCAAGTGTTAATTAACAAGTTTAATAAAAAAATAAACAGTTTGAAAACCCAAGTTTTACTTTGCAACTCTGAAATTTGAGAAACTTTTCATTGTTGGTTGTGTTTGTGTTCACGGCCAAAGCAAATATGCTGCTGTTGTTCATCATTCACGATTAAAGGTTTAACAGGCCATTCTTCTTCCCATAAAAATGTTGAATCTTTCAGCAACACGAGTCCACGCTGGAAAAATTCATCTGTTTGCGGGGAAGAAGACTATTGATTTCCGTGCAGTCTGTATGGTGGGAATGTGCTCAGCCAGCACAGCTGAGTGCAAGTGGGGTTTTTGTCTGTCCTGTCCTCTGTTTGTCTGTTCTTTGTTCACGCTGCATCTTCACTCTTCTGATTTGCAATCGCTAAATACATTCCATTTCATTTGCCGCCTCTAAAAACACAAAAATAACGGACAAAATGGAGCAGTTTTAAAGCTTTGTTTTAGTTTGTATATGTTTTTTTTCCGCATTCATCTGCTGTGAAGCAGAAATAGCTGAAGTCTCACTGCTGCCGTGTTGGAATCTAAATCTGTTTCCCTGAATTACAGCGTTAAGTCTCGAGCCCCATGCACCTACTGCAGCTTATTGTTTGCTGTTAAATGTAGGCCAAACAATATTTTAATTTCATTAGGTTCATCACGATAAAAACATATATTTAGTTCACTTTCAGAGACACGATGATCACTTTGTTGTTCTTTCAACCCTTTTCAGTCTGTAACCTTTCTTCAAATGTGCTCATAAAAAACAACAACAAAACAAAACAAGAAAAAAAAAACAAGAATTCTTTTTCTATTATATGGTTTGCACATTCCCCTTCACTGAATGCACACTTCAGTGTTGTTATCCATTGTGTAAAGACATGGGTGCTGTTCAAAAGACAAGTACATCTGCTTTGATAGGCAAAGAAGAAAAAAAATACATGTGAAAATTGTTTCTTATCAATGAGATAGAACTCCAGAATAAACCTGAAGCTTGCCATAAAGAGCATCTTTTTCATGTTCCTGCACTCAAGAGGCTCTTAAAGAGTTATTACACAGGCTGAATGTTGTATGTATGCAGAGCAAGGGGTTGTTAGGCCTTAAGTGTGGCAAGAAGAGCAGTCCATGCTGCAGGTCTAAACTTCTGTAAATAAAAAAAAGAAGAAAAAAATCACTCACATTCAGTGCATGTGAGGGTCAGCGGTCAGCCWCTCTTTTTGTTGAAAGTCAGTGTCACGTCAAGCTAACAGATGGACACTGACCCTCCCCTTATGGACTCGGATGGACTCCTGAAATCAAGATGGATCTCAACTTCTTCACATTTGCACTCTGTGAAAATGCCCCGGGCATTCATCAAATTGACACACAACAAAGCTGTGGTTTGTGTATTTCCAGTGTGATGGG
>NW_013952713.1:392886-395023 GCF_001266775.1 Austrofundulus limnaeus | reverse complement strand
TCTTCATTCAGCTTTAGACTTTAGTCATATGTAATCATGCCTTATTATGAGCAGGATTAGGCAACTCATTGATTTGTGCCTCAGTAAGATAATACGCAAATAATGTGTTTTGAGAATTAGCAAAGCAAAACAGGATTCTGATTGAAGTTCTTCTGGTATTTATTCACCTTCGGGGTGAATCTTTCAGCCTAATCAGATAAAGCCGTTCATCACACCCGAGCTTTTGTTAAACCTGTTACGCTTCATCTTTTTTATGATTAAGAGGTTTTAACAGACCCCCCCCCACGCACACACACACACTTCCTTATCCAGGCCCCAGGTGTCGAGGCAGGCTGCTAAAAACTGCACGCACCGAAGCGTTTGTGTGAGCGTGGCTAGCATTGTGCAAAACGCTGAGACCATTACAGTAAAGGAGAACAAAACTGGACCGGTTCTGAATGAGTCTTTTCTTCAGGTGATCGGTGTCCAGTGGAGAAACCTTGAGAGCCCAAACTGTGTTTTAAGGGAGACTGCAACAGCTGGAGCCATTATCCTTTCACTCTTAAACCTTTCTTTCTCTGTCTGTATATGTGTCTGTATGTATGTGTGCATACATGTGTGTCCATGCCTGTGTGTGTGTGTGTGTGTGTGTCCTTCTACTGCCTTGAAAGCCCTCGGAGCCTCAGGGAGCTGTGAAAAATCAATACTCTTCGGCAGCTCTGCCTCTTTATTCATTTAATAACTCACTACCATTGCATTACTGTTTCACTGATCTCCCATCACAGGGCCCAGATTGACACCTTTGTGCTCTTTTACCACGCTGGAGTTTGATGTAATCAGTTAAACCTCCACCCCACGCCTGACACATGCATCAAATGGACCTTGAGTTTGAACATGGGTGCACCAACAACATGGCAATATGAAAAAGAGGAGTCAAAGTGTGCAGCCCATGTGTGATGGAGGAATCAGGGCGGTTGGCGTTTGCTCGATTGTGAATGTGTGGCGCGATCGTGGAAGTGGGTGTCGAACKGGATGCTGTGCTGCTGGAAGGACTCTGTGTTTCTGTGGAAGAAATTAGTGTGATTAATCCACTGTAGGTGGAGGTGTTTTTTTTCTTCTTTTTTCTGAACATGTGCACAACTTGCTGAAAATGCTGTGACACAGGAAGGTTGTGTACGTCTGCAGGAGTGTGTGTGTGTGTGTCTTTGTGTGCGCTGAGATTGTGCTGCTGGAGGTGGGGGTTGCCTCCCTGTGTGGGACTCGGAGCAGAGAGCAGGTGGGCTCGGGATGGAGCAGAGAATCTGTATTGATTGTTTTTGTGCCTCAGAGCTGTTTTGCCGTTGTCAAAGCTGACTCTACCAGCTGAGAGGCAAATTGCAGCATTTACACCGGGAGGCGTTTTCTTTCTCTCTTTTTTAATCTATCTATCTATTATTTATTTTTCTATTCTTACAATGGGAAATGTATCGTCAATCAGCTGTGTCAGAGCACTTTCTGGAGATCCATCGKAACAGTTCAAATTAAAGCCAGGCGGCTTTAAAGAGACAAAACTGCTAAAGGACATAAACGTTGTGCTTCTTGAACAATTAGATGGAGAATGGGTAGAGGTCCAAATCAGGATGAACAACTTTTTAACAATTTTTATCCCCCCTCTGCACAATTTATTAGTTTTTTTCTATTGAAGACATTTGCATTTTTTTCATAGCTTTCCTTGTCTGCAGTGCACCACACTGATTTGATGGATAATTTTACTGGAGAATTATTATTTTGCTTTTTCAAGCTGGTTTATAGTCCACTTATGTACAGAACAACTGCTTGCCTTATTTTCTAATGACACAAAAAGGAAAACAAATGCACAGCATATATTTTGGAAATGAATCTGTAGAATAGGTTAATTATGCAAATCTTGAAAAATTTGACAATTTAAGTATATTTGTTGTCCTACCTACAAGCATACGGTTTAAAATGGCTCTTAAGAAAACAAAAATTATTAGATCAGATAGTCACAATTACAGCAAACCTTAAGCTTTTAAGGCTTTTCAGAACATCTACAGCGGGTAAAATAAGTATTGAACACGTCAACATTTTCTCAGTAAATATATTACTAGAGGTGCTAATGACATGAAATTTTCACCAGATGTCTTGACAGTGTAAAGAC
>NW_013952713.1:388228-391707 GCF_001266775.1 Austrofundulus limnaeus | reverse complement strand
GTTAAAAAAATGTTGAAATGACAAAACTTTCAAAATGAATTTATATCTGCTCRAGAGATTTGTAGCCGATGTTTAACTTCAGTTTTGAAATTCATTCAAGCTAACAGCTGCCACTGATGGTGAATTCCACTCTGCTGCTCTTTCTCACAGCTGGCTGAGCCAAAACCATGTGTTCACAAACAAGTTTGTATTAATTCAAAAATTTAATAAAAGATAACCTGAGAGATTGAAGATTAGTTTGGATTTTGATGAACAGCATTTGCTGTTAAAGTCTAATATAAATAGATTTACTACAGATATGGACAGGTGGCAGAGCATTCWAATGTACAATATGCGGTGGCTCCACGAGTATTTTTTAACTTTCAGCAGCTTCCAACAGACAGGGAGAGGAGGCGAGTAATCACATGATTAAATAGTAAGACATGATTTAATAAAAACAAAAACTYGGGATAATTTCAACACAAATCAGATCTTTCTTTATGCTTATAAAAACCCTTWTAAAAATACAGACATAAAAGCAATGTAATCAATGTTTTACCACCATAAAACTGATTTAGGAGTACAGAACTTTACATCACTTTGTTCCTACCTGACAGGTTGAGACGTCATCAGAGCAGAGGGGTAAGCACACAATTTTATGATAGTTCTTGAGCACAATATGCACACTACAGTGTGTTTGCTGATCCAATAACCAGAGGAGAAAGTTAAAGGTGTGAGAGAAGCTGATCAAATATATGACTGACTAATTGATTGATTGATTGATTGATTGATAATCCAGGACGGCCTCGATGCCAAGCCTGTCAAAAACACACAAGTATTTTGAGCTGATGGTGTAGCTTGCATGCCGACGAGCATCACAAAAGTGCTTAAACCCTAAAATCTCTCCAACGGATGTTTTCACCAGCCAACATAAAAGCAAGCCAATTTCCTCTGTCCTACCAGTGATTTACAAGGCAGTAAAGTCAATTTATAGAATTAAATAAAAAGGATTTTAACTCTTACTTTTGTTGCGCACGACAGCTTGTGACCAAGTGATTTTGATAAACCACTCTCATAAATAAACCCAGTATTTGAACCTCGTTTAGAATAAACATTTCCCTAAAATGAAAAGACAAAGAGACAGAGAGGCAGAGGTTAGTGGGCGGGCTCTGTTAGCGGTTGGCCTGGCTCCATGCAGAGAAGCTGACATTAAATCATGCATTTGCTTGTTTGCGTGGCTGTGTGTGTTTAAGTGTGTGTGTTTGTGTCCGTATTGATTGGCTTACGCAGCTTTATTGCACTCTGTTGTAAATGTCATGTTTTTACAGGCTACTGTTTGATATGAACCTGATTAAAGTATTTGCTTGCTAACACAGATTGCAAGCAGCAAATGGTTACAAACAGACGATTACTCAGCAATTAGGAACCGACTAAATGACTATATGACTCCCTGATCAAACAAAGTAAACAGAGTGTTTCCGTCCTCCTGTCCTTTCACTTCGTGCTTCAGTCTTTTTCTGCGTATTGAAATAATTTACCGCTCTTTGAAAGGTTAGCATTCTGTTTTTCTCAGTTTGGACACATTTTAGATAATAATTTAGTTTTCATTTTGAAGAATTAACGTTACAAAGCTGCTTTTATCTTGAAGACATATAAAACACTGAATAATTCACATCGCATTACTAAAACAGAAACAAAACTCAGAAATGTAACCTAAAAAACATTAATTATTAAAGATCCCAAMCATCAGTTTGACTGTAGTAAAATAAAGAAATAACCATGTGATTAATTTTCAAAGGCAATATGTTCACAATTATTTTTTTACATTGTTGCTTTAGAAATGTAGAAAAAGGGCCAGCTTCAACTTCATAAACAACTACAATGTGCTTTATATTTTTTATTTCTGTAGGTGTCTGTAAATTTCAATAGTTTGCACCTCACATAATAAAAAGTTAAATAACATAATTTATTGATCTTTATTTAACTAAGCAAATCCCACTGAAACCACAGCCTAACTTGCTTGTTTTTCCAAGCTGCAAAAGGTAGCGCGACCGTGTTGCGCAAGACCTGATCATCCGTCCCCCCATGTTTGTCATGTGTGTCTTTCTTTTGAACGGGTGTTCTCAACTGCACTTTCATTCTGCATTGTGTCTCTGATGTTGTGTGTGAACGACAATAAAGCTGATTCTGAACTAGCATGTTTTTTGGACTGTGGGAGGAAACTGGATTACCTGGAGAAAATACACACAAACATCAGAACATGCAAACTGCACACAGGAAAAACTCTGACCCAGGACCTTCCAGTTGTGGGGCAATGAGGCTAAGCAGGAAACCATTCTGCTAATTTGGAACCACAAAGTCAGGTGTGTCATATTTTGATTCTATTTTGTCCCACATAAATAAAAATTATTTGTTGAAAATAAAATCCTCCTCATGAACGGCTACTGGATCACAGCAACAGAGGTGTGGACTAACAGGAGGGTGAAGAATCAACGATTTGCATCATATTAATCAAAAATGCCAAATGATTTTTAACTCTGACTTTCAATTTTTAACTTGTCAAAATAAGCTTATTAATCTGGGGCTGAAGTACTTTATCCTTTTCTTAAGATGTAAAGTCAGTAAGCTAATAACTGCCTTTCGTTAGTTTTACTAATGTCATAGTTATCATGTACAGTTTAAAACCAAATGGAGCATTTCATTTAGAAGTCGTTATTTTTTCAATTTTTATTTTATGTGTTTAACTGTACAAATTGAAAGTGTAGCTCTGAAAAAAAAAAGCATTGTGCATTGATCAACTGAATCACATGTGCTTTATAGACAAAGGTTGTTCAGTTTTAGCATACAGGACCTTTTGGGTGACTGTTTGACTCAACTGTGGAGTTACAGCGACACTCGGTGGCTGAACATTGTAACTGCAACAATGACGTAGAGGAAGGGGGGCGTCTGCTAAGATCCTGAGACCAGTTTGAATTCCTCCTTATCTTATGACTTCTGTGGTGAAATAGATCCTCCTTCCTGAGCTAAAACAGACTACACCCAGGTTTGGAAAGCAACATGTCATTTATGTGTTGGTGTTTGCTTTTTGTTACATTCTTGCATATGTAGTTCAATCAGAAATCCTAAACATTTCATGTAGAGAACATGATTACATTTTTCTAAGTTCATTTGCTTGCCTGCTACATTAAAGACAAAATAATAATAAAAAGAATACATATCAGGAAAGCGTTTCTGGGTAGAGGGATGTCTGGGCCTCTCTCCTGGACCTGTTGCCTCTGTGACCCCACTACGGATAAGCGGAAGAAGGTGGGGATGGAGAAGTATATAGCGGGTAAAATAAGTATTGAACACGTCAACATTTTTCTCAGTAAATATATTACTAGAGGTGCTAATGACATGAAATTTTCACCAGATGTCGATAACAACCCAAGTGATCCATACATACAAAGAAATCAAACTATGAATGTCCAGAAATGAAGTTATTTGTAATAATGTGGAAT
>NW_013952713.1:378418-386291 GCF_001266775.1 Austrofundulus limnaeus | reverse complement strand
ACTATGAATTTTTTCTTACAATAAATGTGATCTTTTGACTCATCTGGCCAAAATACTTTTTTTTATATGCCTACATGGTTAAATGAAGGGTTTCTTCCAATTTCCTTTTGCACCAGTACTCTTTACATTAAATTCCACCCCACCTCTTTTATTTTACCTTACTATTTCTAACAGCTTAATAATACTTTCATGTTTTGACAAATTTGTGTAAATTTGTCAGCTTTCACATTAAATGACTAAAAAACTACTTTGATGAGAAAAGTGCTTGTTAGGAAAAATATTCTTTAATAGTTGACATTTCTGTTTTCTTATTGACAAAATGAAGAGGCTTTTTGTACTAATGTTTAAAGACAGATGGTTGCTAATTTTACACAAATCACAGCTGATTCTTGTGTTATTTAAAAAGATGGTTTTGTTTTCAGTGTGTGCAAACTTCCAGTGGACGTAATGTGCTAAAATGACTTTCAACAATGTATATTAAAATTCAAAAGTATTAAAAAAAAACACACGGAGAAAGTGCAATAAAGGAGTTATCTTGTCAGGAACACGTTGGGGCTGAGGGTCTCTTAAACAAATTCCTGTGACATTTAGAGACATGTTGAATGGTTTTGTCAATCACATCATTGTCTCCTAAGTAATGGGACAGAGTGCACTTGTCAGTGTTCCTGTGCACATGTGCACATTTGTGTAATTACTTTGTGTAAGGGTGAAACCCATGTGTGTGACTGTGCATGATGTGCCTGTATACCACTGACTCTCAGGGAAAGGATTCCTGCTGCTTTTGTGAATATGCATGTCTGCCTGCATGCATGATTAATTTCCTGAGCAAATACCAGCATATGTGGGATTAGAATATAAATAACCCTCCCTGCTTGAAGCGTACTTAGCCCAGGTTTACTGTACATTTTAGCTTCACAAACATYTGTTGCCTTTCATTAACAAATGTCGCAAATATGACCATTTAGATGCTAATACCATGATGACGTTTGTGTCATTGCTGTTTATTTTCTGAGTATGAGTCATTATTTTAGAGTCAGGTAAATCTGCAAATGAAACTTATTAAAAATCTAAACCAAAAAATCTAAAAGATATAAGCTAGGCGGAGCAGTTTGCAGGTTATCATTATGAAACGGCCTTCATGTTCARTGACGTCTGGGAAAACATAAACCAGAAACAGTGAATTAGTGCCATCTACTGTTGGTTTCTTATTCATTTAAAGTTAAAGTTWGTTTTATTTTTATAAAGCACCCTTCATACTGAAAGCAGTTCAAGGTGCTGTACAAAATACACAATAAACCCACAATATTTCAGTACAAACAATACCTTTCCCTCCCCCAACATGACAAAAAAAAATAGATACACATTAGTTAGTGAGAAMAGTAAGTGCTGCATGAAGATGTGTCATCTCCATCTATTTGTTTCAATATGGTCAGTTTTTATTTCATTATGAATAATAAATWAAACTGCAGCATTGGTGATTTGTGTTTTGCTTTTATTTTATTGCTGTTTCTTCACCAATTACTGTGCCACTAGTAAGTGAAGTAAAAGTTAATTCATTTTGGTGAAATGGGCCAAGATGATCTGGATCTAAAACAAAAGGGTGCAAATTTCATCATTAGCAATCTATTACAGTTAGTTAGACTGGAAATAAAGGTAATGGTTAAAAGGCCCAATGTTTTTTTTTTTAATACAAGTGAGCCAAAGAAAATTCAGGATCAAAATAAAAAATTTAAAAAGGGAATGAGTAGGTACGCAACAAAATGAATACCAGTGCAAAAAACATWTAACAAGCAATGAAGAATTAACAACTGCTTGACGAAAACCAAGATTTATAATTACTGGGAGGAGATAAAAGTAAAGAGCTGGAACAGAGTAAACTGATTTGTGGCTCTAAAAGTAACAAAACACAAGAACATGATTAAATAACCAGAAAATGCTTATGCTCACAAATTAGTAGATACTTGTTCACAACATTTACATAACAGAGAACAAAACGTTCTGCCAAATGTAATAAATAGTTTTTAATGTCGGATCACAAATTAATCAATTTAAAAGTTAGCTAAATTTACAGCCAGTGCTGGCTCTAGCCATTTTGGTGCCCTAGGCGAGTTGAGGCGCACCCCCACCCCCCGAACTATGTCCCATCCACCCCAATTTGAACCCCTAAAAACAAGTTTGACAGTGTAAGGTACTATGGTAAACTTAGATTTATTTGCTTTCCCAGAAAGCAAACAAATAACAACATATGGTACATGTCAATTTGTACGTATTGTCCGTAAGTTATAAGGATTTTACGTCATTTTGCAGGTATACGGACGTATAGGTCAGATTCACAGATTTTTTCAAGTCTTACGGATTTTTTAAAAACCTCATTTTCAAATTAATTTAACAGTCTGTAGGATGATTTTAAAAACAATAAATAACATTTAATAGCCATCTTCCAACTTGTTATGCCAGTAGAAATAAGTTTTGAACTTTTTCCACTCTTCTTTCCTTCTGCTTCGCAGCAGGCGCTTTCATCCCCCCCCCCCAGGGGGTGCGAGTTGTATGTATTTTTTGCAAAATCAATGGATTTTTAGGCTTTTTATACAGGTAAATGACCAAAGAGGTTGACATGTGACATGGGACAACAAAATACTGACTTGTCATTATTGAGTTTGTCAACACGAAGCGCTACCTGAAAGGCACTACTAGCCCCTCCCCTGTCAGAGTGTTGGAGCAGGATTTTTTTTAATTTTTTTGTCAGCAGGATGAGTCAGTGCAATGTCAATCAAATGAGAGAGAGGGTGGGGGCGATTGCTGCATTGGGAGGGAGAAAATGTTTTATGGGTAGAGTGGTTTATTTTTCCTGTAATACTTCATTATCGTTTTTCAACACAAAGCTAATTTAAAGGGGCGCTGAGCAGAGTTACAACCAGGGATTACAAATAATAACATTTTTCTTTTGCAGTTTGGCACCCCCTCCAGCAGATGGCGCTCTAGGTGACCGCCTAGTTCGCCAATGCCAAGAGCCGGCTCTGTTTACAGCTGATGTCCTTGATGTGAACCTCAGTAAAATGTGTTGATCTGACAAGGAAGTTATTTTTTACAAAAAATAAATAAAATAAAATAGCAGAACATACGAAGTTATTGGCACTTACCTGATATCTACCTGAGACTTAGAATCCAATTGCTTCCAGCTATAGTTCAAGGTAAAAGGTTAAAAGTTGTCTCCTGGAGTTGCACCCACTTATTTATGTAAATCAATGAGTTTAAAACTCTTTAGTGTTACAGCCTGCTTCACAGTAGAGCTGGGAAAATACTGATGAATTGAATAAAAATGGCAAATGTATCTTTGCTGTCCCCAGTCATTGACATCTTCCAAATGTGCCAAACTCGCCGACACATTTTTTTTTTCTTTTTAATGCAGTTTGGCTCAAAATGCTTCATTCTGAGCCTGTGATGCTTGCTCTTCTATATTCCAAGCCTGTGAGAGGCCCCCGGTTGAAGTATTGTCATAAAATGTCATCTTCTGAGAGGAAAGAGAACAGTGCCAGATATTTCTAAAGCCGACTGTGACTGGAATCCTCAAATGATCCTGCAAAGAAGGCTGATGTGAAATCATCAGCTGAGGCAGAGCTCTTTGTCCACCAGGTGGTACCATTGTACTACCAGATTTACTGTTTAAAGTCTAATGGTTTTCAAGTGAGTAATATGTATCTGTTATCAAATGATAACAGACATTTGTTTTTTGTCTTATACTACTCAGCTCTTGTTTGTGTTGTCATTTTGGGAGTTAACAATATCCTGTAAAGAGTAATAGCTACGTTACAAACTGCATAATTCTTTGAAAAAAACTTATCTGTAGTTGATATTTATGGATGGAATGCTCCCTTTGGGTCTGGGGTGAATCCTTGCCTCAAGCAAAAATCCCAAAAGTATCTGGGAGTGTTGTTCATAGGTGAAGGTAGAATGCACCTGGATCAATGGATTGAAGCCTAATCTACAGTAATGAGGCCGTTGCTCTGGTCTGTCATGGTAAAGAAAGAGATGAGCCAAAAGGTAAGCACTCTTTACCGGCCCAACTTTCCTTCCTATGGATGAAGACGACAAAAAGGAGATTTTGGTTACAAGCGGCTGAAATTAAGTTTTTTGTTGTAAGGCAGCCGACTCAGCCTTTGAGATAAGGTGATGGGAAAAGGATCTCTGTCATCCGGGGAGAGGTTTTTGCATCAAAAAGTCAATAGAGGTAGTTTAGGAATCTGATTAGGATATATCCTAGGTGCTACCCTCTGGAGGTTTTCTAGGCATGTCCTACTTTTAGAAGACTCCAAGGAAGATCCAGAACTTGCTGGGGGGATTATACATCTTTTCTAGCTTTGGAATACCTTAGGATCCCCTCCAGGGGGAGACGGAGCATGYTGCTGGAAGAGGGATGCCATGGATTTCTCTCCTGAACCTGTTTGCCTCTGTAACACAACCAGTGCAAAATGGATGGATGAATAGATAGATGGTATTTTACAACTGAAAGTGAAAGTTCATATTTGTTGTCTTAGGTAACCAATTTTCTTTTCTGCTAATATTGTCGTTTCTTTTCTCCAAAATACTCATTTTGGTTGTAAAAAGAAAAACAAACTAATAATATTCGACTAACCACACTCCTTATTGATAATAGAATAAAGGTCTCCAGTATGCCGTTTTTGAAACTGATGTGTTCTGGGGTTCCTTGTCCACTTAGAAAACCAAACTTCATCCAAGTTTTATCTTATAAATTGAAGGACTGAGGTTATGCTTAAGATAATTTTATGATTTTTATTTATATTTTTAATTTTCACATTTCATTTTACTTTGTGCTGTCAGCTCAGATCTCTGCTGAAGAAGCGGCCACCCACAAATTCTATTAACATGAGTGCTGAATGAACGTCTGTGACATTTGATGAAAGAGAACTGAACTGTAGAACCAAGGTTAGAAGGTGATGAACATACAGACCATTTACCCTTTCAGAAAAATGGCACCTAAAATACACCCAGACTGGAGTCTGGGACTGAAAAAAAAACTTGTAGAAATAATTGAAGGCCCAGTTCAGGTGTGATATTRCCATGACATTTCTGTCTGTGATGGACAGAATATAAGATAATATTGGTGGTTTCTACTTCAGCTCATGGATTTCCTCTAACTGCCAAAGACTCTGGCAGTTTGTACAATGTTACCTCATCCTGAGACTGTTTCTGCAGTGACACTGGGGAGCATTGTGGACAGAAAAGAAATAAATCAAACACCTGCATGTCCACTCTTTTATTTTTTACTTTGTCACATCTTAAAAGGACCAGGCTGTGGAAAATCCATAGTTATCTTGTTCTTGGTCATCTTTCTGAATGTATTCTTGAAAAAATAAATGTATATTTTTGGAAGCGATTCAGTAAGTACAACCTTTTGTAACACAAAGTGCAAAATTAATGTTCATAAAAAAAAAACCAGTAAAGAGGATCTACATTATTAGTTGAACTGTCTTTACTACATTTAACATTTTCTAAGAGATGGAATGCTTCTTCAACCATTTTCAGTCAGAAAAAAGAATAAAAACATGTTTTGCTTTTCTGCAGTTTAAATCTAACTTTAATTTTAAGCTTTRATTTTAGCTTTKATTTACCGGGAAACATAGTAATGTGATAGTTAATACTGTCACTAAAACACAAACAGAAATCAKATTTAAGTAACTTCGATTTTGATTAGGTTTAGGAGAGAGTATATCTGGTTTGTCTTCTGTCATTCTCTATGGTCTGGGCACTGCAAAAAATGTCCACCCAACCAAGTTTTAAAATCTTATATCCACCCAAAAAATMTTTTTGGTCTTGTTGAGACTGATTTACTAAACAAAAACTGAGTGTGTAAGAATAATCATCTTGTTTTCAGAATGTCTGGATTATTCGTCTTGTTAGTCTGAAAATTTGACTCAAATTAAGTCAAAATTTCTGCCAGTGGAATTAGAAAATTTTACTTGGTAAGATTCTTGAAATACTTGAATTGACTCAATTTTTTCTTATTCTGAAAACAAGATTATTATTCTTACACAATCAGTTCTTGTTTAGTAAATCAGTCTCAAAACAAGATCAAAAAGACTTTTTGGCTGGATATAAGATTTTAAAACTTGGTAAGATGGACAGTTTTTGCAGTGGGAACATGTAGGATACGTCTAAGCTCCATACTTGTAAAAATAATAATAATAAAAAAGATGCATGGATGGAAAGACAAAAATGCTGATTTAATTAATTTTCTACCTCATTATTGTTCTGATAGCAAAACATCAATTCACAATACACAAGTTAGTAGAATTGTGGCGTTGTTAAGAAAAAATGTTCCCTTTTGTTTCCTTTTTTGTGTGTGTGTGTGTGTGTGTGTGTGTGTGTGTCAAATGAAGTGCTTATGCATACAAATTGCCCCATTCCTTATTTCTGTCAAACCGGTTCTATTCACATCTTACTTAAAAAGTTGTCCTAGCCTTTTAGGCCCAAAGTTCATTGATGGTGAACACAAAGCACTTTATGAATACTGGTACACAGAAATGATTTAGTTGATTGCTGACAGTGAATCACAGCAACAACCATGAACAAACTGAGTTTACCTGATGGTGGGATCCAGGTTCTTAGTCACTAGTTCCTATCAGTGGTCCCTAAACACTCATTCCCTTTTATTTTTTCCCCCATTCATGTTGTCTCAAAGCCACACCAGTACATTGTTCATGCATCATTAGGCACAAGTTTCTCAGAGGTATTTATATGTTTACAGCAACCAGACTGATTGCTTCAGACCTTACTAAAATGATTGCAACAAACAGTGGAATCTTTCACCCTGGGATATAATTTGAAAAGATTTTGACAAGTTATTTATGTAGGCTATTAAAGTAGGGTGTTTTTTTTTTTACCATGGGAACTGCCTCTCTCCCAGTTTCTCATTCGTTTCCCTCACCTTCTGTGCTCTTAATTACAGAAGCAGTGGCTGATGTGAGGGGTCGTCCACAGCAGTTATTCTTCAAATTGTCATCTTCATAAATACCTGGTCCATTCAGCCACATGCTGGTGGATATTTAAACTGCTAGCAGTTGGCTGGGTTAGCTGTAAGTTTCTATTAGGTGCATGTTGTGTGATTTTTTTCTTCTTCTGTGTTTCTCCACTTGCTTGAGTTAAAACATGACCCCAGCTTTCAAAAGAGGAACTGGTTTCTGCTACCAGGTTGAAGGACAAGGAATAAGCGTGGGAAGTAAAGGTGATTACAGTGTGCTGCTGTGGAGCTTGATCATTTGTCCTCTAGGTGTTACAGCTTGCAAACTGAATTTTTGCAGCTCGCAGATCTTTATGAGATTTATTTCAAGGGGGACGGTTTCACCGCAAGTGTCGTTTTCAAAGTCAGCTGCATTTGAATGTCATCTTACAAACTCGTTCAGAGAGTCCGCTGCTTTCTAAACAGTAGTTCTCAATGAAAGATGCAATCAAACCGGCATTGTATCAATTCWGAACTGATGAATTATACCTGGTTCGTTTCCTGTAAATCCCTACATGACAAGTTTTCAACCCTGTTCCCTGTGACCCACTGTGCTGCATGTTTTAGCTTTTACTCCWCTTTAGCACACCTAAAGCCTGCCAATCACCCCCTATATTTTATTTAAAAACTGCCCATGTATGGATTTTGTTAATCTAAGAGGTTCTGTCTGAAGTGATTATGTTCACAGGTCATACTGTTCTTAAATAATCTGTGTACAAGTACAAATGTTGACATCAAATCTCAGAATCAAAGACACAAAGTGTGTTTAGCTGTATGGCACATGTGTCAAATACAAGGCCCGCAGACCAAATGTGGCCCGCGGGTGACACGGGAAAAAAAAAATATATATATATA
>NW_013952713.1:374122-376294 GCF_001266775.1 Austrofundulus limnaeus | reverse complement strand
TTTTATTGGTCGGATGAAATATGCTAATATTTTGAGATAGGGATTTTTGGTTTTTCTTTACTTTTTTTTGCCAAAATCACCAATTTTAAAACAATAAAAGGCTTGAACTACTTCAGTTGGTGTGCAATGAATCTAAAATATACGAAAGTTTAATGTTTATCAGTACATTACAGAAAATAATGAACTTTATCACARTATGCTAATTTTTTGAGAAGGACCTGTAAGTAAAACTCTGGATTATTTTCTTATTTTGTGTGTGTGTGTGTTTGTACGTTGACTGGCAGCACCCTCATTGATAAGCCCACAAGACCAATATGAGGTCCACTTTCCTGGAAAACTCATTAACCACAGAGCCCTGCTGGTGTTCCCTGTTCCACTAACAAGCTTATTTCCTGAACCTCTCAGTCAGTCCTCTTAGTCCCAAGGATCATACAACTTTTCCTTTTTTAATACACAACCCTTTTGTTCCCTCAAACATCTAATTAATCATGTAACATGAGGACATGAGTACCCACTTATTTTGACATGGTTGTCAAACATTTACGGGAACTGYGTGACTTTTGTTCCCGCCAAAGCAAGAACGCACGAAGAGGCACATCTTCCTCGTACACTTAACTGTAAATACTGTCAGAGCAGCATCCTAATTATTTCTGCAWTGATATGATGTACCAGTTAAGGTCATGGAGATAATACAGGCATCATCTAATCTTGTTTGATCTAATCAAAACTAATGTAATATCACATAATATAATCACTCCCCCCCMCACACACATACACACCAAAACAAAGCAGTGACACAGACTCAGTGTTCTAATTTCTCYGCAAATGCAATGGAAATTACATTCAGACTGGACATTAGCAGATGTTAGCACAGCTTTATAAACACAGTGAAGCATCCTCCTCCTGTACAGAGAAAGTTACTCTCGTTTTTAAGACGTACACACATTTCTCATGTCAGTAATGATCAGCAGAGTTTCACCACTCAAATTAAAACAACTCAGTTTATGAACTCAGAGTTTGTTGAACATCCTTTCTCCCACATGACAATTGGGTAGAGGAACAAGGGACCACTAACACTGGGAGGTGTGATTACCGAATGGGAGCAGGTGTGTAGATGGCGAGTAACAGGTGTGACGGGGGGAGCAATCAAGGGATTAGGAAAAACAACTAGGAAGGCAGATTGAGCAGCTATAACAATCAGATAAATGCACTAAAACATACAGAAAAAACAGCTATCAAATAAATGCAAACCAGAAAAGCAAACCAGCAAACAAAAAAGTCACAAGGTTGTGACAGTCTGCCTGTGGGATTAGTCTCATAGACTCTATGGAGAATGTGAATAATTCCTCAGATTTTGTGTTCAAATTTATTTTATTTTTTTTACAGTGAACCCTGAGCAGGTTAAATGTTTTAAATAACTGATTAAATCTAAAAGTAAAGTAGCTATTTCTTCAACACTTTTTATTGCAGGTCTTTTGGAGTAAATAACATTGCAAAATACACATTTTAAAAAGTCTAAATGGTGTTCCCGTGGCTATGAACTGCAGCTAGTTTCTACACATGGAAAAACTCATTTGAATTCTTCTTTTGGATCCTGTCTTGAGGCAAGGTTTTGTCATGTGCAATCCTCTGTCCTTGCCTTTTGATGCACCTGCTCCTCACACAGGCTTTGTTCACTCTGTACTCGTCAGTCAGAGCTGCCTTTTCAATGTCACTGAGACATATCAAAGCCTTTTCCATAAAAAAACAAACAAAAAAAAAACATGACATTACCAAGTGCCGCGGATGGTTTTCACATGCCTTACAGGGTCTCAGTTTTGAAAGGTTGACTTGCTTGGAGACCTCTGCCATTGAAAGTCAGTTTAATGTTTCTTTGTTTGTGATGTGTTTTTGAGAGGAAGTAAAAGTGAACAAGGGAATAGGAAGAAGAGATGAAGTAAGGAGSAGGTTATGCTACCTGCTTCTGTAAATGCTACACCAAGCAGAATCTGAGCTGTGATGGGAAGAGACACCTTTCTGAAGCAGTAACGGTCCTCATGAATCACACAGCTCTCGCTCCTCTCTCCTTCACTCTCCAAATCTTATTCTTGCTCTTCAGCTCCCCCTCTGGGACTGACTGTGTGCACTTCGCTCTCTCTCTCTCTCTCTCTCTCTCTCTCTCTCTCTCTCTCT
>NW_013952713.1:366242-373847 GCF_001266775.1 Austrofundulus limnaeus | reverse complement strand
TAGTCGGCATAAAAAATGCAGTTTTTCCCTGAAGCATCTTTAGGGAATATTTGTGGCAATATTTAGACTTTCAMCAGACTGAATCAGATGTTATGATCACAGAAACTGCACATCCAGAAATTATTTGCAGTTGACATCAAGTAAATACAACCAAAGTTGAACTGCAGCATCTGATAACTTCACTGTTGCTATTTTGCTGCAAAAATAATCCAAATGTATTAAAAACCAAGCTCAACTTAATATTCAATAATCTCTATCTTGTGAAACCATCTCTAACATCAATAACATGGATTAATTGTTTTTTTGTGTGATCTTATCAGACATTTATATTGTTGGAAAGAGCTTTTGACCCATTCTGTTTAACAATGTTGCTTCAGCTTATTGGAGGTTTTGCACACATTTGTTTATTCTCTCCTGAAATCCCTCCACAGCWTTTTAATCAAGTCTAGACTTTGTCTTTGAGTCCTTGCAAAACTTTGATTCTTTTTTTTAGTGATTCTGTTGTAGGTTTATTGTTGTGCTTTGAATAGTTTCGCTGTTTTATAACCCAATTTTAGTCAAGATATACTGTTGCTTTCAGACTGATGGAATCACATTGGACCAAAATAATTTGGTTTACAAAGAAGTTCTTGGTTGACTCAGTAAAATAAAAAGTGTCCAGGCCCTGTATAAAATAAACCAATAACTTTTCTCAACATGGTCTAACTGTTGGTTTGTGTTTTCTTGGCTTTTATTTTTATTTTTTACCAAATGAAGCAGCAATAAATTCAAACACTTTCTTTCATGTATTGATTTCYAATGGATGTTGTTCCAGAGTGTGCAAATGTTGTTTTGTTTAAGATTTGAGAATTCCTACTGGTACCTCATCCAAACAWGCAATTTACTCAACTGTACTTTAATTAACTTTACCATGTTCACCAGGACCTATAGATTCTGAGATWTAACTCTTTTGTGTTTTGAAATTTCTCAGCATATTTGATAGGCATTAAAGCTCCCTAAGAGTTTGCTTTTTGAGTATTGCTTGGGAAGCTAACTGGTTCAGAGCCATCTTTTTCAGCTCCTAAAGACTCCCAACATGCAGTACAAATTGAAGAACTTATTGGAAGCCAAAAGAGTCATTTATTCTTAGTGAGCTGTGCCAAATGATCAGAATGTTAATTCCCATCACCACTTCACAGTTTGACTTTAGAATAAGCATGCTAGGATATTCACTTCTAAGGTACAACTTCCTTAAATGTTTTCCACAATTAAATATCTTTTGTCATCAGAGAACATTGTTTTTGCAGTTCTTTGTTTCTCATTAAGAAGAGAAACTACAAGAGCATTTCTAAGATCATTACTGATATTTATCCCCTTTGGTACCACGTTGACACACAGGAGGAACCTCCAAAGTGCTGCAACTTTAGCCTTTGTAGAGGTGCTTACAGTTATTTATGGTCAGGTATTCAAGTGCTTCATTTAGCCTCACCTGGTTGCTTCCTCTCCTTTTTCATATAAAAGAAGTAAGAATGTACTTAGTTTTCACGCAGTTTGTAGCTTTTGGTAATTTTATATTGTGGTATATAACATAATATTTTTCTTTTCTTTTATTATTATTATTATTATTATTATTATTATTATTTTATTATTATTTTACATTGATGCACAAGCTTACAAATTAAAATTTTAGGGAATAATATAAAGTGTTAACTTTTACCATAACAGCATTTTTGTGTTAAAAGAGGGGGAAAAACAGTTCTAAAATAGAAACTCCTGCAGCAAGCAATGAACAGTGCTAATAATCAGAGCTGACATGCTACTTGGAGTGTGCTGGGGCAATGGGAAAGCCGCTCTTCAGGGTCTTCTTCTGTGAGTTTATGTGGGTACTTGTGTCTATTTATTTATGTTTTTTTGAGGGCAAAGGAAAGCCAATTCCAATGGAGAGAACGAGGGACAGTTGGACATTGATTGATGTGAGGTGATGTGCTCAGAGAGCAGACAATCCCTAACTCAACCCTCCCATTGCTGTAATGCACAGCAGAAACAGTGAACTCCGCTGTGCCATGTAGTGTATTACAGTCATGATTACACTTTGCAGTCAAAAGCTGTAGCTGATGAATGGTGTAGGCATTTCATTTTCCAGTTTATAAAGTACCCAAATCAGGAAATGTATCTGACAGTGCTAAATTAGATGTAAAAAGCATTCCAGTATATCTAATTTTGTATGTTGATCCATTGTAATTAAACTCCCGGCTTACAGTAGACCACAATGCTGTCATTATCTTGGTATATTCTTTTATTCATCATGTCTCCAGAGACTGGGTCTTTGTTTGGGTCTTAAACACTCACACTGTGTGACAAACCATACATAAAACCCAAAGGGCACCCCAGGTTGCATAATGTGTTCAAATAGCTAATGTGTGTTTAATCTGAGTTTGATGAAGAGTCAAGGGTTTGAAATGATCTGTAAAATAGTTTTATTTAAACATGTGAAAGACAGAGGTTGTGTTCGAGTGCACTTCAGTGTCACTGCAGTAGAAGTGGGAAAATTGAGTTAACAGGACCTTTGATTTTACAACTGCCATATATATTATTTTTTTTACAATAAATGCAGTGGTTGTATGAATATGAAAAAGCAATTTAATTTAATCTCCTGCACCATCCTGGACAATTTACAATCCAATTCAAAACATTCAATTTAATCTAATGTCAGTGAAATATTTATAACAATCTTTTTCCTTTCTGGGTCAAAACAGAGCTGATGTCTATTAGGGCTTTGCATAAAAATCAATATATATCCATTTCTTTAAAAATATTGTATCGATTTTCTTTCTTTTAATATTGATATATCCCTCCAACCCTTAGGGGGCAGTATAATGATGTGCAAATCCTGTTCAGAGCAAAGAAGAGAAAGCTGCAAGGGAGGTCCATGAGTCAGCAAAATGGCCAGCAGTATTCTGAAAGCGCCTTTGTTCTTAAAAGCAAACATTTGGACACAGTTTTATAATGAAAAATATATAATATCCCTTTATAATATTTTGCTGATTTTGTCGAGTCACTGGCAGTGAGCAGTAAGTATAAATTAACATGTATTTAAATCAAATTGAGCTGCATTGTATTGAGAATCGTATTGTATCGTGAGTTCTGTATYGTATTGAATTGCCATGTCCYAACCCAGCCCTAGTGTCGATCTTCAGCTGTGACTTTGTGAAAGACRAGGYACATTGTGGAAAAGTCATTCAAAGGTACATATAAAAACAAAAAGAGCTGTTAAAGTGACCAGTTGACCTGAAATGCATGTTTTTGTTCTGCAGAAGAAAACCTGAGTAACTAGAAAAAACCCATGCATGGAGACAACATGAAAAGTCCACACAGAAAGCCCCAGGCCATGAGGCGATCCTGCAACCTTCTCTCTGTGAAGTGACAGTTCTAACCATTGAGTGGCCATGCTGCCTTATAACAAACATTAGTTTGGAAAAGGTTGTCTAGCAGAGGAAAGCCAATAGCTTGAACTGAAACGTCACTCATTCAGTCCTCRTCCTGAGGGCAGTAGATGACAGCAGAGAAAATAATTATTTCTTTAACAGGAAGGAACCTGCAGCAGGACCAGGCTCGGGATGAACGGCCATCTGCCTCAACCAGCTGGTTGTTAATGTTATGAGAATAAAAAAACAACACTTTTTTTGGAACTGATTATCCCAATATGGCATCAGCGGTTGTTTAGACATTACTGTAAAAAGCTTGTTTTACTTGAAGTGACCTGCAGTCCCTATCAATTGACCACCCAGCCGTGCAGAAGTTTTCAACAGAACAATCAGTAATGCAATTTGATTAAAAACATCATGGATTTTACTTTTTGTTGAGGAAATTTGTCACCAATAAACAAGTAAATTAATGTTTGCAACTCTTTTTCCACACTAAACCCTAAATTTTATTTTCACCTGCTCTGCCAAACTGAGTGGTTTGCAAAACTGAGTACTAGGGTCCAGATTGACTTGTGAAGAGGAGGCATGGACTTCTGGAGTCAGAGCCTGCCATTATTTGCTTTGGGTTAAGTTGCTCTGCTGTGGGGTGATAGGGGACACTGGTGATCGATCCTCAGAGTTTTAGTGATCAAYAGAGACAGAGGTATTGTCTCCTCCCTCCCTGATCGACTATATCTTTTTTTCTTGAGCCCCACCTCTAAACTCCTCCTGGACAGAATTTATGGGAAGTCTATTCTTTTCTGTCCCTCCATTGATGGCACCTCGTTTTTGTTAACAGATGTATCCGCTTGTGTTTGAATAGCTTTCTCTTTAGAATTTGTATGTGTGTTGTCTATTCCTGGAGCGGTGCTTTTTTGTGACAAGCAAGCGTCAGATTAAGAATGAAATGAAAACACAAACACATTAGAATTTTACTTTGGGTATTTTTGAGTTTGAGAAAAAAAAACAAATAAAAAATTATGGAAAGTCACTAGAATTGTCTTTATCTTAAAATGCTTTTTTATTTTTAGTCGGCAACTTGAATTTATGACCAATGCAATCTTCAGAATCTGAAGTTCAGAATAAACTTTTAAAGGTTTTAATTGCAAATGTTTTTGTTRCTGTTTTTGTTACTAATTTTCTTCTCAGTATTGTGAAAAATCTGATCAAACACTAGCAACTGAAGGAAATGCTGTTGACAAAGAAAACCTTAAGGATTAAAAGGAATTATTTTAAAAACTATCAGAAGAAAACAGAATAAGCAGACCTGCTGTTAGTGTGCACTGTTTTGTTAAAAAGGTGTCGTTTAACTGCCTCGATCAGAGGTTCCTTTAATTTAAACTCTGCTTTATCACAAAAGAAGAAAAAAATGCAATACATGTTGATCCAATTTGTTGCCAATCATTCAGCAACCTCTGCATTAGTGATGCGAAATGTCAAATATAAAAGGAGATTTTGACTGAGTTCCTACTTTGCATATTTTGCTTGTAATACTTTTTGACGTTGAGATATTCCTTCAGCATGAACTCATTATATAAACTTCACGTCATACATTTTTCATCATCTACTTTTTACACACAATGAAGTTTTATTTTTTTTAATCTTGCAGTCTTTGAATTCATGAGAACAATAAATAACATACAAAATCCAAATCCTGCATCTTTCCTTGCCACACACTGCAGTAAGGGATTTAAAGCRTAATAAGCATAGACTTAAATATCACTAGACTGAGCCCCGCCCATACCGTCCACTGGTAGCCTGACAGCATAGAGGAGCAGAAACCGAGACTAAACAGGACAACAGCTCACAGCCTCCATAGAAACTAATAGATAAACAACAAGCTGAACTGGATCTGTTTCACAGATTATCAGTTATGTGTTTACAATAAATTAATAATTATGTTAATTTCATTCAACAATCATGTAAAACAGCAGATTTATACCAGTAAAATATATAATTTTCAAGTAACAATGATCTAATCCAGACCTGAAGTCAGCCTGTAACTTAGACTTTGAAGTCATAATTTGTCAACTAGCTAAAGTATATTTATTATTTCTTCTTAATGTCATAAAAAATAAGAATATTTATATTTACCAGTCGACAGAAAATGTTCTCTGGTTATAGGATGAAACTTGTCTCTATTAGCTAACCATCTTCTTAACAAGTCAGATTCCTCTAACAGAAACCTAAAAATACTCACATTTATAATATTATTTTACACTCTGTAGGTCTAAATATTAATCAGAGGACAAAGTAATATTTAATAGTTTGTGTTAAATTGTAACATGATTCAACAGAGCTAAACTCTGTATATATGCTCCACAAGCTAATATCTGCTAACCAGTTCAATAAAAAAAGAGTGATTACAGTGACTTTATAAGATTATTTTAATTTTAAACTGTTACATTATGTTCTGCTCAGATCACATTAAGCTAAATAAGATCAAATCTGCTGACTTGTTGTAAAATGAGACATTTTCCTGTTTATCTTCTGTTAATAAATCCATAACACAAAMMRCTTTTCTGACATTATTTAAAACATTAGATAKATTATWTAAACTGTAAAATATTAATATTAATTGGGTTAGTATAATTATTAATAGTTTTAATGTTTTCTACATTGTCAGTCCTTTTTTTCTGCTCTGTTRTCAACATGTACAGTAATGGGAAATCCAGACTCTTGACCGTTTAGAGTTAGCCGTTAGCTTCTCCAGCCGATCACACGGTCACGTGGTTTCTGCGCACTCCAGCTGTTCTATAGAACCTCCCTGGTAATAAGATTTAGTATAATTAGTTGCTTAAAACAGTTTTTTGCTCTTGATGTGCTTGTAGTTATTGGTACGGACACAGTGACCTTCTCCCTGAAAAGAAGGTGATATTTATTTGTAAGAGGAGCAGGAGGAGCAAGAGATGAAAAGGCGATGTGATAAATACATCTTCTGTTTTATTACACTGGATGTGAGCCCTGAAACCTGCATGTTGGAGGCTCAGATTGATTCTTTGTTGATGCTCTGCAACTTGGCAAACTTCCTTTCAGTGCTAAGAATAATAATTGTGTCCTTACTTTGTTCTTTAATGTGTAGCTCCTCCAGCAGTGAATGACTTGAGGACCATGTGTTGTTGTCAGGAGCAAAAGTTACTTTTATCCCTAGTGCCATCAATCTTTTCCTCTGTAGAAGTACTGATAGCTCTAAAACAACATCTTTTAAATGTGGTTTTATTGTTTCCGCAATAGAACAATTTACACATATAACACTGCCACTTTCACAAATTTTGAACCAAAATTGGATTTGGCAGTAGCCAAGGGCAATTCCTGAACCATTCAATGCATCACAGATTATATGTGATCTTTTTTGTTTTAAATCCGTACCATGCAAGGTGACAATCAAATAATATTTGTGTTTTACTACCAGATGACTTGGTCGCAGACAGCAATTGACCAAAATGTCTGTGTGACCATGTTACTTGTGCGTTTGACATTTACCTAAATACCATCAGAGGAGGGTGCAGTCTGAGCTGCTKGTTTTTTGTGTGCTGAGGGTGTGATGATTACAGCTGAGCTGGAAAGAAGATGTGCAGTTTTAGAACATGAGCTTGAATGTTTATTAACCTTCGTTTAACCAGGCAAATCCCACTGAAATCACAGATCTCATTTGTAAGGAAGCCTGAGGCAGCCTAACATGCATGTTTTTGGACTGTGGGAGTTAACCGGGGAAAACCTACGCAAGCACAAGGAGAACATGCAAATTGTTGGAGCAGACTGCTGGCCGCGGACATAACAGCATATAATGTTGAAAATCTGTGTAATTTACAGACAATCTGTACAACTTTATGCCATGGCTACAAAAACCACCAATGCTACACAAAACCCCAGAATAATCTGGTGTTTTACCACAGACAGGTGTCTCATGCAGCAAGAATGAAAGTCCTTACTGAAGCAACACAATGAACACAACTCAACAAGTTTCCTTCAACTGCAGCCACAGCTGTGTCACATTTACCAAAAGCATCAGTACAGACATGATAAACTGACAACACAATACAACATTTAAATAAAATGTTTTTATTATCTGTCAAGAGAAAACCAGGAGGAAAGTTTTGAAACAAAGAAAACAGATGTTTCAAAATAAAAAATAAAAACAAAAAAACTACTACTAATCTTA
>NW_013952713.1:363290-365267 GCF_001266775.1 Austrofundulus limnaeus | reverse complement strand
TAAGTAAGTAAGTAAGTAAGTAAGTAAGTAAGTAAGTAAGTAAGTAAGTAAGTAAGTAAGTAAGTAAGTAAGTAAGTAAGTAAAGTTTTATTTTATAAAGCACCTTTCACAGAAATATATTCACAAGGTGCTGTACAATCATTAACAGTATTAAAACAGTGGAAAGATTAAAATGAAACAGAAAAACATAATTCATATAAGCAGCAAAAAACAAAACATCAAATCAAGAATTAATTTCTAAAACTGTAAATCAAACACAAGGTCAATGCAAGGCAAAATATACAATAATACACAAAAACATAATAAATGCAAGAGAGAAAAATAATTCAATAATAAAAAACACAGTTGGCGAGCATTTACAATGGAGGTATGCTGGCAGTAATGGTAAATGGTTAGCTAAACGCTTGAGTGAAAAAGTGAGATTTTAGGAGTGTCTTGAAAGAGACAATGTTATTAATGGAGCGCAGATTAAAAGGGAGTTCATTCCAGAGCCTGGGGGCCACAGAGGAGAAAGAATGGTCACCACGGGTCTTAAAACGAGTGAGGGGAACCATAAGGAGATGTTGATCCTGTCAGCGGAGGTCTCGTCTGGGGTTGTAAGGGGAAATTAGACGTTTAATGCATCCAGGTGCTTGACCATGAAGAGCTCTGAAAGTGAGGACCAGGATTTTGAGCCGGATTCTGAAATTAACCAGAAGCCAGTGAAGTTTTGATAGGATCGGGGAGATGTGGGTGAATTTGGATGTCCGAGTTAGGAGTCTTGCTGCCGAGTTTTGGACAAGCTGAAGGCGATTTAACTGTTTCTGGTTAAGACAGATGAACAAGCTATTACAAAAGTCTAAGCGGGTAGAAATGAAGGCATGCATTATCATTTCCAAGTCTGAAGTGGACAGCAGGGGCCAGAGTTTAGAGATGTTACGAATCTGAAAATAGCATGTGGAAACCAGATTCTTTATGTATTTATCTAGAGACAGATCTGAGTCAAGATTTACTCCCAGGTTGCACAMATTCTGCTGAACAGTTGAACTCAAAGAGCCGAKATGTTCTTTCATCCTAGGGATTTTATTTTCAGGGGCCAGAATAAGTGTCTCTGTCTTACTGAGSTTTAAAAGTAGCAAGTTGTTAGACAGCCACTGGTTAACTTTTGTGACACATTTTATAAGAGAGGTGAGCTTGTGGGTGGTGGAGTCATTAAAGGAGCAGTATAGCTGTAGGTCATCTGCATAGAAATGGTAGGAGATGTCTGGGAAATTTTTGATGACCTCAGTCAGGGGGCGGATGTAGAGCAGGAATAGAATTGGGCCCAGGATGGAACCCTGTGGAACTCCGCAGGTGAGTTTGGCTGAGTCAGAGAGTGATTGGCCTAATAAGACTGAGAAAGAGCGGTCTGAGAAGTATGATTTGAACTAATCTAGCACCACCCCAGATATCCCTTTGTCTTTCAGGTTTTGAAGGAGAATAGAGTGATCAACAGTGTCAAAGGCTGAGGAAAGGTCCAGTAAGAGGAGGACAGAGTACATTCCTCTATCAGCAGATATTAGCAGATCATTTGAGACACGAAGAAGGGCAGTCTCTGTAGAGTGAGATCTGCGGAAGCCAGATTGAAAGTGGTCCAAAAGATTATTTACATCCAAGTACGATGTTAGTTGTACTGAAACAATTTTCTCCAAGACCTTAGACAAAAATGGTAGCTTTGAAATGGGCCGGAAATTATTCAGATCAGATGGGTTTATGCCTTTTTAGTATAAGTTCCACAACTGCTTTTTTAAAGGATTGAGGGACACACCCTGATGTGAGAGAGGTTTAGCAAGTGCAGGTCCCACTATGTCAAAAACAGCTTTCAAGAATCTGGGAGGTAAGATATCAAGATGGGAGGCAGATGTTTCATTTTTTGGATTATGGTCCCAAGATTATTTACAGTTACCAGATCAAAAGAAGACCAAGAAGGAGTGAGACTGTTCTCGAATGGGGGGGGGG
>NW_013952713.1:357221-361768 GCF_001266775.1 Austrofundulus limnaeus | reverse complement strand
TAAAACACGTGTGTGTGTGTGTGTGTGTGTGTGTGTGTGTGTGTGTGTGTGTGTGTGTACAGTATAAGCTTTAAAGCCCTCACATGTGCACATGCACACTGTGTCTGTTTTACATGTGTTTATGGGTTTCAGTGTAAATCCTCAGTTTGTAGGTTGGAATTAGTCAACATCTCCTATTTGCAGCGGGATGTGTGGGATTAATGCCGCTGGATTATTTTACCCCCTTTTGCATTCTTGTGYAAATGTTGGCTATGGTGTTGCACTGTTCAACGTTAAGAATCTAAAACTATTGATTTCTATTGATCCTATGATGCATAATAAATGTATTGTTCATTTTAAAKTCAACATGTACACATATTTACAGATTGTTTGCAATCTTCAAGCCTGAACCACAAGGTGTGTCGCGTATATGACCCAAAAACTGATTTTTACTTCCACTTGCAGATAGAAAAGGCAAATTGCAATTTTTCATGTGGGAAAATAATCTGATTTGATGCTGATTTGAAAACCGAAAATATGACTTGAGCATTAGCGGAGCATATTGATTCAACAGGATAGCACAGTGAGTGGTTTGTGTGGAATACAGTGTAAATGATCTTTGAAGATGTTCCCATGATGTAAAACAAGTCTTTTTTATTAATAGCAGACCTTGTTGCTCTGTTTCAGATTTATGCACGTTATGTATTTTTAACCAATGATTTCTGGTAGTGACACCTGTTTCCAATTTTAAGAGCACTGTTCTTCTAAACCAACATACAATTGTACATTTTGTCACACAGTAAACAATTCTGGGTTTCTTGGTGGTTAAAGAGACAGATTGATGGCCTCTGAGTGTTGAGATTGATATTTGACAAAAAGACATTTTGTCTTGAAATGGATTTTATGTAAATTGAGGACTTGAAACATGTTTCTCAATGAAGCATAGCTGTAGGAGTGCCTTCTCTAACAAACAGCATTTACAAAACTGCTTGTTTATCTGTACTGAGTTATGACTGTTCTTGAAGCTTTTTTTACACTGAGTTTGATCACATTAAAAGTCATTTTATTTTCCTGTCCTGTCTTATAGTTTCCCTTATAATTTAAATGAACTGATGCCAAAATCAAGTCAYGTTACTGTAACTTTACTGAGAGCACAGCTTTACATGTGTACAGTATTTGTCATTATTGACTTTASTATATGAACAGTGGAAAGCTACCAATTTACATACAGTATTTTGCATTGCTGATATCGGCCTGTTRACATGTTTACTAACCGCAATGACCTTTTCAGCCATCTTCTGATGTCTGATGGGGAATAAATTTGCTTGAAAAAATTCTATTTATCCCGAAATTACCATGTAGAGTTAGTAAAATATTTATTTTTCTTGGTTTGCTGTTCAACATCAGTCATTGTTAAATGTAAGTTCAAATGTTTTAATTTTCTGGACATAATAAACAATTGTTTGACCTTCACCAGGTATTAAAATGAAGTGAAYACAACCTCAGTATTGTGCTCAACAGTTCTACAGCTTGTGGAACCACGTCTGGCAGCTACAACTTGGACTATTTGTCTTGTGAGTGACCTTATCTGCCTGACATTGTTGTGGAAGAATTGTGCTTCGCTCTTCTTTACAATGTGTTTTTTTCTTCTTTTTTTCAGTTCATTGGTTTGAGGACCTTTACTTGTGTGCTCTCTTAAAGTTTGTCCACAATCAGGCTGGGCTTTAAGCCACTGCGGAACCTTGAATCTTTTTTTAATTTTATTTCAGCCATTCTGTTGTAGACTTGCTGCTGTTTGCATGCAGGATTTTGCCATGCTGCAAGTTATGATTTGAGTTAATATTTTAACAGACAAAAGAGTTTATAGTCGACTGCAAGGTATTCAGCTGCTGCTTCTGAAAAATAAGCCCAAATCATCAGCCAGAGTCAGAGTACCTTGAAGTGAGTGACTTCCTGTTTCTTACATTTTGTTTGATTCTTACCAAACCAGAGGCTGTACAAATACATTCACTTTAATATGTACAAATGTTGTTTTTTTTTGACAGATGTGGGAAGCTTTCTAAACAAAACAATTCTTAAATCATTTTTATTCTCAACCTACARTCATAAACTTTAACATSTYTTTTTTTTGGGGGGGGGGGGTAATTTTTGTAAGCACTGTGCAGCATGAGTTTGCAGCTGCAGCACCTAAAAATAAGTATCTAAATTAGGCATCACAGTGGTTCAGCGGTTAGCACTGTTGTCTCACAGCAAGAAGGTCATGGGKTCGATCYCCTGTTCAGACCAAGGGTCTTTCTGTAYAGAGTTTGCATGTTTTCCTTGCGCCTGTGTGGGTTTTTAAAGACCAAAAACATKWACAATAGCTTACCTCCAATCTCCCTTGGAAAGATCTCAATGGAACTTAATAAAAAAGATCAAAAATCAAACAGGCGTTTCTTGATTTTAAGATTGAGTGTAACTTGGTTGTACATCAGAGGATTATGTTTGCTTGTTGGATTGCTAGGCTTAAAGTGAAGCTTTACCATACTTGTTATTATTGAATATTATTGYTTTCATGACTGAGAAATGCTGAGCAGCTATTTAAACAAATGTTTTTAAAAGMAAACCATTATTATTGTTTCAGACTGTATTAAAGTTTGAGTGAAAATCAAGACCAAATGTCAAAAATTAGCAATATATGAAATAGGCAGATGGAGAATAATCAACTTTATTCTTTAGTGAGTCTTTTTCAGAACAGTTTGAAATATTTTATAGTCAACAGATACACACACTGTCACATTCACTGTCAGGAAATGAATATAAATAATATATTCATTGTATGGGATGGTGTTCAGTTATTTATTATGAGACAACAGCCCACAAACRTAAATGTAACGATGTTTTCCTGCTTCAGTGGGAAAATGTTGCCTTCAGTATGTGGTTTCATTTCATTTGGTTCATTATCATTTTCATTATTTCCTCCMAATGGGAGGAAGTAACTTTTTTAATCTTTCTAAATTACTTCCCATCTGTGGGTTTTTCCTAATTCTGCTAGTTTGTTTTTCCATTTCTTAAGGTTTATTTTCTCATTAATGATTTCTTGCCACTTCCTAATTTCCTGTATTTCCTTTATTACCATATTATTTGCATCACATTTTGTTAAGTAACACTTATCTTTTCTACATTTGGCTTCCTCTTCTGATCTCTCACTTTAAACCCTGACATATAGGTTTTCGTTACCTGCATGAAAGATTTGGTTAAAGATTCTACGTTTGAATGAGGAAATGTTCAAATGTGCTGCTTGTGTTGCTTTGAGCAGGCAGACTTTTTTGTAATATTTGAATGTGGTATGAAAAAAAAATCTTTCTTTGCTTTTGAACAGTGGCTGTTTATTTTTCTTTACAAAAACTGGTGGGACCTACTGATTAAAAAATGTACCATCCGCTACATTATAATACCCCTTAATTTTCTAAATTAAAAATAAGACCAACAAATTAATTTTAGCTTATTGCATAGCTTTCTTTTTAAATGATATTTAATTAAATAATAACATTCCTTAGGAATGCATACCATATGGTTTGCATATTAATGTTTAAAACAAAGATCTTGTGGGCCTGTGAGTTCGGGGCAGACTCTGCCAGGTTAAATCTAAACTCAGTATTTGTAGAGTTGACTAAGTTTTGGCAAATTTTGTTTGCTCAGGTAATTTTGCTGTGGCAGCCATGCTGAATCATGTTGACATCAAAGTTAGTTGTAGCAGTAAGGCCACTGATTATTTAGCTAACAGAAAGACAAACAAACCCACACACACTGAGACAGGACAGGCATCAGATGATAAATGTATACAGAATTATTGCAGAGGTCCATGYATCCACAACTAGGCTGAGTAAAGGTACCCAGCTTGATTCTGTTTTCATTCTGAAACACAGTCAAACAAAAAAGATCCGAACTTATTTATTCTGAATAAATGACAGCCTGTAACATTTATGGGCTGAGCTGAACTTGAATTTGCAACAATAAATTGACCCCCTCTAAGGCGTTGATGCTGTGCTTACAGCTGTTTTGTTCCCAGTCATTGCTGAAATGATAAAAAACAAGAAGCAGGGGGTCTTGTGCATTTGCTTCTGGTTTTGTTCCACCCAGACACCAAACTGTATAGTAAAGAAATAAGCAATTCCTATGTGCTGTTTAAAAAAACACCAAACACAAATTTCTACAAGCTCATTACAATTATTCTGCAAAATATTAGACTTTGTTTTCATTGTCAGTGTATTGACTTATAACTTGACTGGTAATTATCTTTTAAATGATTGGTGTATGCATACTGCATAGAGCTGCTGGTGGATTGTTTAATGAAAATGACATAAACTGTATGCCATAGATAAAATGTAATTCATCATTACCTTGTTTTTGATTGTCAATAATGAGCTCCGGCTTCATGTCACTGATCCTAATTATTATTCAAGTGTGTGTGTTTATGTCTGTGCTACATAATTTATGCATATTCATCAGTGTTCACTTGCTCTCTACCCCCTGTATTGAGACACTGTTGTTTCCAGATGTGTGTGTGTGTGTGTGTGTGTGTGTGT
>NW_013952713.1:355211-356610 GCF_001266775.1 Austrofundulus limnaeus | reverse complement strand
TCATTGTAGCTGGGATAATTTTACTTATTAAAGCTCATAATCTTACCACTTGAAACATCTCTAGCCCTGAAGCTGCTGGTAGACATCGCGGTTGGAATTATCAAAGGTTTTTGACACCTGAGAGACACCGTAGCAACTATTTTGTGTTTGGAAGCTGGGGTGGGGGGAGGACCAGGGAGGATGATTCAACCACTCAACCACTAGATGTCGCTGAAAACAACAAATCCTACACACTGTACATTTAAGTGGCAATTTTGTTTTTAATTTAAGCAACAAACAGCGGATGTGTGGATTTAAAAAGGATATAATTATTGCTTGAAGACACAAAAACAACAACAAACTAACTGGATAAACTTCCATGTAYTGTGGGTCACTATTATAAAATTGGTGAATTTTTAGTTGACAGTAATGTAAGAGCAATGTCCAGCGTTCTTTCACRTACTTCTCAAATTAATGAGGAAACAGGTTTTTTTTTTATGAAAGATTAACACCTCCCAGAGTGAAAGTGAAAAAAGACACTCAATAATTTGTAATCCCAGTCAGTTCAATTTTCTAAAATAAAGGATTTTTTTTTACAGAACAAATGAACTAACTTATKTACAAACTAATGGTTAATAATCAGAATTTCATGAGGAAAATATTGACAATATACACCTTGCGTTCGATGTGAGTCATTGTAAATACAAATACTCAGAAATAACAACGGTAAACTAGTCTTTAGATGTTATTAAACTCAGCTTACAGGCACTTTAGCTTACGGCAAGTTTAGATTAAGAAAAGAGGAAAAGAGAATTCGTACAGGTTTAATTTTTATCATTTATCTTATCAAAATTAGAACCAGAACAGCCCCAGAATCTATATTCCCACTTAGGTGAATCTTCTCTGCTTACACACAAAACCAGCTTCTTCTACCTTTGGTGTGGATCTACTGGGCAGGCTAGCTGGGTCAGCAGGACTGACCCTTAAGACATCCAGGTCAGGAGGCTCAAGACCAGTACGACCAGGGTTTGTGGGTTTCAGCAYCTCAGAAGATTTGCCTTTTAGTTTTTGGACCACAGTTTGCTGTTGAAGTTCTCTCTCAGGATGAAAAAATTCAAAAGGTGGCTTGGGCTGACGTTGCCTCAAACCAAGACAGAATATTTTTCACTTGTTCACTCTCAGACTGAACCAAGAACGTGAGTTAGTACTCAAGAACAGAAGCTAGAAACACAACCTTGGCTTTTTTGCTGAACAGGAGGAAAGTGGGAATTGTTGAGACTGGAGACTTGCCAGAGAAAAAAACACTTTTACACCTGTTTATAGGGACCACAAGTCTGACTTCAACACATATTAAAATGGACTAAAGGTCATTGAAGCACAAGAATCATTTTAACTGAAATAAATCTAAGAAATATTTCTC